>NW_020925564.1:1044733-1064276 GCF_003984885.1 Neopelma chrysocephalum
CCCCCCCCCCCCCGGCGGCCCCCCCCCCCCCCCCCCCCCCCCCCCCCGTTTTCAAGCCCCGCCGGTGTTTCCTGCCTGGGAGGGTCTCCTCATCTGCCGCCGCTGCCACTGACCCGCGGGCGGCCCTCGGCCAGCCCCTGCGGTCGGCGGCGTTGAGCCTCGGTCGGAGCCAGAGCCGGACCGGAGGCCCGGACGAGACCGGCGGTGTCCTTGGGCTCGGGGCGGGACGGCGGCCACGGGTGCTCGGGGGTCTGTACCTGTTGCCGTGGTGGTGTCGGCGCTTCCGCAGGTCCGGACCCCGCTGTGGCGCTCCAGCAGCTCCCCGGGTACGCCTTTAAACGTGACGGGTTCGGCAGAGTGGAAGCGGAGCGGCGAGGAGCCGCCCGCAGTCGTGCCCTTTGATAAGTCTGGATGCGCAAAGTAAAGGGTCTGCTTTTCGGGATGGTTCGTTCCTCGTATGGTGTTCCCCCTTGCTGCCAGCACCTCCATATGTCACTGGAAATAGTAGTAGGAAGAAAGGGAGCAAAAGAAAAACTCTCACAAAGCCGACCTTTTGAACTCCATGTGCCGCATTTAACAGACTTGATTTGCCACTTGGCTGAAGAATGTTGTGGTTTTATTTTTGTTTCCTTTTCCTTATCTTTTGCTTTTATAACACTGCCGCGTACCGTTATATTTTTACTTCTTAACACGTGCAGAAGGTGGGGTTTTTTATTGTAAACTGTTGAATAGAAAACGTCCTTCCCGGCTTTGGTGCCAGAAATGGTATCAGAAGTCTGTCTCTGGAGCAGGGCAGTGATTTACCGTAATCAGACGACAGGGTTTGAATTCTGCAGTTGCGGAAGTTCTATTGTGTGATGCCCTGTGATTCCCATATCACTACTCCGTTTTCCAAGATAACAGCAACTCCTTGGGAGGGAGGAATCTAAACTGTAAAAGGGGAAAGTGGTAAAGTATATTTTAGAAATGCTACTTGAGGTTTCTGTGGAAATTGAAAGTAATTGTAACACTAGAAGAATGCAGATTGAAAATATCTAAGGACATATCCACCTTAACAACCAACATTTTTTAAGACAGAGAACATCAACTTTGTTTTTTCCAAAATTGTTATCCATTTCTAGTATGCATATTTTTTATCTCTAGTTAACAGTAACGTGCATGTAACATTTGCTGATTAGCTCTGGTGTTTCTGATTGTTTCCTTAGTGCTTTGAAGAAGCTTTTTCATCAGGAACTGGATACACTCTCTCCTCTTTACACTAGGAAAGGTAGATCAGTATCAGTATCAGCATCAGGCAAGAGAGAACTGCGCTACTTACATACTAATTGATGATCCTTATATTCCTCCTGGCCCTTTGTCTGTGAATTCTTCAGAGGGAAATGCCGTGCGGCTTCTCAGTCACCCAGATCGCTGTAGATGGTTCTGTTTTAACAAGTAGCACTTTAATCACTGTATTGAGAACCATTTTAAAGACCTTTAAAATCACTTCTCCATGTTTCCTGTAAGAAAGTTTACATTCTGTGAAGAGCATCCAATAAATTTTCTAATTGGCTTTGTATCTGAGCATCCTGATGAAGCAGTTTAAGCCAATACAGTACCATGCTGGCAGTATACTGTATCGTCATTGCTAAGGACAGTTTTTTTGGCATTCCCAACAAGTCAGTACAAAAATGTGCTACTTTTGAAATATTTCTTTCGTAGACTTTTCAAACCTTGTCCTTGCATCTGAGACCTCTTGCGCAGTGGTCTTGTTATACAGTGTCATGATTTTCTGTATAACTTGCTTGTTATTGACACAATATACAATGAGAAATTTCCCTTTTCAGTTTGTAAGGAAAATAATGACTCTTTGTTGAAGCTTACTGGCAACTGTTCAGTGAAGCTTTGTATTTATTCATTTATGTATGCTGTTGTCACCTCTGTGAAGAATCCAGTATACATTAAGAGGTGCGACTGCTGTAGGAACTATGCTTCATCAGGTTTAACTGAATTTAATGACTGTAGTAATCAATTGCCTATGCTGAAAACATAAAGAGGCAATATTAATCATGCCTATGTTTTGTTAATTCAGTATCTGTTGTGTCCCATATATTCAACATATACTAAAAAGTTGCTTTTCAGTTTCTGAAGGTAATGTACTTCAGAAGTTAGAAGAAAGGATTCCAGTTGATCTCAATTTAAATATTTACTGAAAAAATACTTTTTTGTAAACAGATGGTATGTTTACAAAAAAACCCAGCAAAACCCCACTGGAAACACTTCACCTACTATGTTGTCGTTTTGCAATACTCTATGCAAATCACTTTTAAATATACTATATCAGACAGGTTTGTCAGTAGGTGAAAGCATAATGGATAGTTTAAGCCCATTTCCCAGTTGCAATTATCACTTGCATGTCAGTTAACATGGATATTTTATATTATGCTGATATAGGGCTCCTTCCAGGGTTACAGAACATTATTAATTATACACAGTGAACAGACTGCCAGTTCATCAAAAAGGATTTTAAGTTTCTTTAATACATTAATGTATTGTATACAGAAGGTTAAAAATAGTTGAATGTTCAAAATTCTGTTTTCATACTTGTTTCAAAATACATAAAGCTGTTCAACTCTATAACAGAACTTTTCTCTAACATACAGAGCCATTACATCTCTACGTATTTTTGATGCATTCAGCATTTTGCTAAATTCAAGAGCCTAGTAACATCTTTTCAGACTTCTTAGAGTCTTAATATAGGCTGTGTGAATACTGCCTTTTTATTTCTACTTTGAATGTCTCAGAACAATTTTCATTAGCATAGCTTTTAAATGTAAATGTCAGGCTTCTCTTGCTTACCTGTTACATTCCAGATAGTCAGTGGAAATCTGCTTTGTTCCTTGTGGAACAGTGCACATTAATTTTGTTTGTATTAAATCCTTAATTTGAATCAGTTCTCTCTTTTGTCATTCAGAAGCTAGCAGTCTAGGGTCTCTTGGCTGATGAAACTGAGTGGTTGATGTTAGTTTGGCAAGCTCATGTCCTGTCAGTAAAATGTTAGGCTAGCCTTTTTTCCCCTTCTTTCTTCCTTTCCACTTATTGTTTTTGTTTATCATCTTTTCCCTGTTGGTCACTGTTCTGTTGCATTTATTTCCATGTGCTTTCTCAATGTGCTTAAGAAAGCGCTGTATGCAAGAGCAAAATTGCCTTTGTGACAGTAGAAAAATACATAGAAAAGCATGAGATTTTTCAATTTGCCATGAATAGTTTCTACTGCATTTATTTTGACAAGACTACTGTCAGAGAATCTGGGATGCACTTTAGTTTTCTTCCTGGGCTTAGTAGCCAGCGTGCAGGATGTAACTGGGCAAAATGGAAGAGCTCTTGGAATCTGCAGGCAAAGCAGAAGGTTTAGCAGTAATTAATATCTTCCACTTCCTGCATGTTTTGGTTTCCTTTCCTGCACCATGCAGTGCTAACACAATATGCCTGTTTGAGTGATAGCCAGAAAATATGGGAGGGAAATGACATGGGATAAAAATCAAATGTTAAAGGATATCTCTAGCACACACAAAACCAGGCCCAAGTGTTGAAATTTAGATTAGAAGTTTCGAAATACTCTTTTTTAACAGCTGTTAAATGCATGTTGTTACCATGCTGCTTAATTGAAACAGATTTAATTTTAATCTCATGCCAAAGTTTGGGCCCAGAGATCACTCTTTAAGATAGGCATTTCCTCTGTATGCTCAGAGCACTTCAAGTAATGCAGGAGCTACAGGGCAAAGCCTATTACTGTGTTTTCTATCTTTGGCATTGCATGTTTGGTAATCCACTGCTATGAGCATTAGTTTCCAGGGTATTATCTGAAATGACTTTGTGAAATATTAGATGGAATATCTATCAATGAAACAGAGTAGGTTTCTTTGTAGAAACTAAATGATCAGGTGTGAAAGAATAATTACTGGAAAAAGGTCTTTCTCTTTTCTTTTGAATCTTTTGTCTGTTTAGCTAAGTGTCTTGTGTGGCTGCAGTGGAAAGGAGGTGATCAAATAAATTTCAGGTTGTTTTTTTTTAAATTCTACCACCTGTGGATTTTAGCATTACAAAAGTGGACAGAAGGAAATCAGAGCTGCAACATGCCAACTGTTTTCTGGCAACCAACCTTATCAAAGAAGGGTACCATAGAGAGTAGAGAAATGTGTATATAACACGTTTTTGTTTCTTAGCATGTGAAGAATCAAATTTCCAAAGTGCAAGTTTGAAAGGGTTCATTTTTAATTTTCATTTAGACTTCGAGAGAAGACCATGTTTGTCACCATGTGCCTGTCTAAAATTCCTTGTGTTTTCTACTTTAATACTATAAAACAGAAGGAAAAATAGAAAGTGGAGAGGGGGTTTTTTGTTTGTTTGCTTTTTTTTAAGTCAAAGCTTTCAAGTATCTGTGCCTTTAAAACTTGAAAGTAAATTTAACTTGCTATTTCCTTAGCGGTATTTCTTTGAGTTGCCAATTAAAAAAGTCTAACTCAGACAGTCTGTGTCCTTATTACTGTGAAGAGATTAATGAACTTTAGCACTGAAATACAAAAATAGTTAAACCTACTTTGAGCTAAGCTAGTAAGCTCTTTGAGGTATGAACAGTATAGTATGTTGTATAGAAGGGCTAGTTTTGGCTTCAAGTTCCTGTGATACAAATTGCCAGGAGTTTGCAAAATGAGAAAATCAGAACGAATCTTCCCATTGTACATGTAGAAGTCTGTGATGGCATTATACAAATATTCACTATAGCAAATGATAGACTTAACACCTGTCAGCAAGTCATCATGCATGCCTCTCTACTTCTCCCTAGCACATTATTTCTAAAATACCTAAAAGCAAAAGTTGGTTTAAAGACCGGGGCAGCCTGTAGTGAGTGGTGTTGCTTATGGATGTGTTTCAGTGGTGCATTTTGGACAGATGTGTGGCTGCTTCTAGTGTACTTTCAATATGTTAATGTGCCACTAAGCTGGTGCTGACAGATCCCACTTGTTAGCATGGATGTGGCACAGCAGGAGTACAGTCATGTGGTTTTTTGCCGTTTCACAGAGCAGGCAGAGAGAACAGGGGTCATCTGGGCCTGCAATGCGTAGAAACGCTGGTGTGCCTCAACACATTGCATCTGCCTCAGAGGTGTCCTGAGGGAAAACATCCTGACAACAGTTTTGGTCTTGCTCACGCTTATTGCTGCAATCAACAAAAACATTAAGCTGGCCAGCAGGGGAGGGATTTCCTGCTAATGTAAACACAAATAAACTGAGAGTTAAAAATGGATTTGCTGATGCTAGCATAGCACTGGAGCAGTATTAATTTCTCTCTCTAAAGCATGAGGTAAAAAGAAAGTATATAATGAGTGTATTAGCAGAGCTAAGGACTTCTTTTCATTGCAAATTAGATACCATCATCTCAATCTGTAGCATATGTTTAGGACTTGAGTCTGCTTTTAGGAATCTTTCACTATAAATTATCAGAGTTCATACCTTCAGGGTTGCCTGAACACAGTGGTGACCTTCTCTGCTGTCACTTGTAAAATATGCCTTTCACAGCACGGCAAGAATAAGATTTTGACAAATAGAGTTATGATATAAAGCAGTATCCAGCTATTCCAAAAGACAGGGACATTTTACAGCTTCATCTCTTCTTGAGGTTCTTGTGGAGCTGAAGCAGAACAGTAACCCTGTATTTTTCCTGAGTAGTTTCATCTGTTGAACATATAATACTGTGTGCTTGTGTGTATAGTGCTGTGATAAACAGGATCATGGCACTGAAATGACTGAAAAATGCTCCGTATCTGTTTTTTTGCACACTTTTCTGGTTGCATCTGCTATACAGCCCCAAGAATAGCTATAGAGAAAGAACTGGAATAGTGAAACAGGAAAGAACTGCTTTGATTGGCATTGCCACTGAGAAAGACACTTATGAACGTGACATAAATGTAAACTTGTAAATAGGGACTCTGAATAGAAGTGACAGTAGTTTGTTAATCTAAAAACGAGCTTTGGGTGATTAAGGTTTGGTGGAGCCAGCTTCCCTCATAGTATTTAAATAATCTCATCCAGCCCTTTCCATGTAATATAGACTTAATTTTGTCTTGTTTTGTAGAGTGACAGGGTGAAAAAACAAGACACTTTCAGGTTTTGAGATCTGACAGTCGTGTGCTGGGGTTTCCCTTGCCAAGTGAGAAAACAAATTCATAAAGGCTTATTTTTATTTGTTACTGATATTCTATTGGATTCTATTGGTCGTGGAATAAGATTACTTTGACAAAATCAGGTTTAAGGTATTTGAATGTTTGTCCCTAAGTGGTACATTGTCCTGGAAAGGATGATGAGTGATTCTATACCAATGTATTGGCAAATTCAAAAGCAACCTTCAGAGAAGTTGTGAATGCTCCCATTGCTGGAGGTGTTCAAGACCAGGCTGGATGGAGCTCTGACTAGCCAGGTCTAGTGCAAGGTTCCCTACCCATGGCAGGGGGCTTGGAACAAGATGATCTTTAAGGTTCTTTCCAACCCTAACCAGTCTACGATTCTGTGATTCCATGAATAAAATTGATACAAAGCTTCTGGCATATCAAAACTAGGGAAGTCATGTTGGTGGAACTTGAGACCATTTTAAACCCACTCGGTTTGTTTTTTCTGCATAAACTCTAAACAGTATAGGCTTGACAATCAGGTTCCATAACTAATGGTCCTGTTAGGCTGACTTACCCGGAGATCTGTCAACATCATTCCCATTTCTCTTTTTCTCCAAGTTTCAAGAAAAAATTTCTTTTCCTGAGTGCTTAGAGATTGCAGTTCTGCATATTTTTAAGCTCTCCAGATTCAAGTTGGGATGCTATAATGGTTTTCCTATTATAAAGAAAACAAAAGCATGATTTTGAAGCATAAGATTGTGAGTTCGTACACCTGCAATGATACTTGACCTCCTCACTTCTCCTCAGCTATCCATCTCATCAAACATGTTCTATTGCTACAAATTTCAGAGCAATTGGAGGCATACTGTTGAAAAAAAAGCCCCAAACAACACCCAAAAGCAACGAAAAGAATAAACAAAGCAATTTCCAAATTTCTTCCTCTCAGCATAGAATTTCCTGCCTGGAAACGCACACTGGTGAAAACTCAACCATCATCCAGATCAGAGTCTCAATTCCAAGATGTATTAATGGTGGAGGCTATAATGTGAGACTCTTGCAAGTCTTTAGCATGAAGACTTTGTGATTTATGTGACTTTTCTTTAAAAAAGACTGCTTAAAAATATGCTGTGGCTGATGCACCTGAAATTGTCAACATAGAGCTTGAAAACTGGTCCCACAGGGAATGAATGTCTTTTGTGAATCACTGAAAAGGAAAGCAATGAAACTGTGTAAAATATCAGTGACAGCGATGATTCATAGCTTCTGTTTAAAGCAGTGCAGGAGATGTTGTGCAGCAGTATGCAGACAGCAGCATTGATATGGAAAGGCAAAAATATGTCAAAGTACATTCCTAAAGCAATTTTCAGGGAGGTTTTAAGCATCAAAGTAACTCAGAATATAGTCACCTTTGAGGTTATTTTAATTATCCATGCAGATATGTTTTTTATGGATTGTTATTTTGCTGTTTCTTGTTTTTGGAAGTCAAGCTTTTTTCTTCTCCATCAGAGCTTAACACTTCTATAAATGTGACTTTTTTCCCTTTCTGTTATTTTTCAGGGATATATTTTCTATTTCTTACTGACGTTGAAATAGAAGCTGAGAAGAGAAAAACATGTTGGAAACAATTGGTAATTTTTTTCATTTGTATCACAGTATTTTTGTGACCAAATCAAGTGTGCATGATAGATTTGGGTCATTGGTATAAACTACTGAGAGAGATTTTGAGAAAATTATCTCCTATGATTAAAAATTTGTGTTGTATTTGGGTTTTTGTATTTGAAAACAGAAGGTGTACCATCATTTGTTTAGTGTATTTAATTTTTAGCCTGTTGTCTTCATTTGATTGTTTTAATCTTTGCCTGAAAGACATGAAAAAGACAAATGTTTTCTATTATGACTCTTTATGTCACTATTTATATACAATGGTTTGTAGCCACAGTTCCTGTAACTGAATTTTAATGAAGGCTCTTTCACTTTGTAAGCCACTTTTTGGTGGACAAAAATGTGATTTTTGTTGGCTTCTGTTTTGTGCTCTGCCTCTGACTTCCTGCTTCATTAGACATGTTTGGACTGGGATTTTTGTTGAGAACTGAGCCATTCAAATCTGTAGTTTGAACAGTAAAGAGAGTTATATTTAAACCTGTTACCTGCTTGTATGTGGCTGTTTCTAGACTGCTACTGACTAGAAATGATTATCGCTACAGATACACATCGGGCCCTCCAGGCCATGGATCGCTTACAGGCAAAACTTCGGAATCGAGGTGACATTGCAAACGAGGAGAAACTGAGCTTATTAAAATCAGTGCTGCAGAGTCCTCTTTTTAATCAAATTCTGAACCTTCAGACTTCTGTTCAACAACTGAGAGATCAGGTAGGAAAAGCACCCTTGCCAGGTGCAAGGGAAAAATTGCTAAGATGGTGCAAAAATGTCTCTACTGGTTGAACAGTGAAATGAAATAGCTTAAACTAAAAATCTGATGCAAAGGTTCAGGGAACTTATGGGGGCATACCCCATTGACTTTTCTGGGCTTTGTTGAGACCCATGGTTTGTATATGTGATTTTTATGTATATGGTCATTACTTACAATGTGCAGGGTAGGGAAATGGTGATTTTGGGTGCAGGGTTGACACAATGCTTTCTGTCTCTGCCATTCAAAAGGAGCTTTCTTTCTATGAGGTCTTAAGACTTTTATCCTAGGAGCCTCTTATTGCCCTCTTGTGTCTTACCCTGCTAAAATGAGAGCGTAAAAGGGAGGCTGTGGAATGTTGACTTCAGAAGGATATAGGGATGTTATTTTTTCTTGATATAGGAATAAAAAATCGAAGAGAAACCTCCTTTTTGCTTGCTCAGGGTACTAAGTAAAAGTGTTACTTTTCTGCATATTTTCAAGGAGAGTGAGAAAAGGGTTGGCTATATTGGCTATATTGACTTGATTTATTGTTACTATAATTTTCTTGTCAGCAGAATAAGAACTTGTAAAATATAAAAATTAGTCCAATAATTGAATTAGGACTAAACTGTGTATCTGCAAATAGTTGTTCCTCTTGACTCCAGCAAGATGGGCAGCTCTGGGAGAATGCAGACCCTGCACATGAACCTTATCATCAGTGTGGAGCCACATCTGGTCTCTGGCTGGGCTGTGGTGGTGAGGATTCCTCACAGTCTTCACCCTACTTCAACTGTGTGGCAGAAGAGCACAATATGGCTCTTTATTGTTTCTTATTGATCATCTTGATACTGTTTTGCACAGGCAAGAAATAAATTAGAGTGGTGTCTGCAGTGCCGCATTCATCACCATGTTTTTCAGATTTTGCTTATGTCATATTTAGACAATTGATGATATTGGAGTGATTAAAAAAAAATCTAGGAAAAAACCTTGTCCTGAAGGTTTGTTTGCTCTCCTATTTGAAAATGAGAATTTAACAGTGACACTCAGAAATTGTGTGAATTATGTGGTGCAGACCCTGGAAACAGAGTGAGAAATGAAAGTGTGCCTGAAACGTTAATGGGAGTTTGGCAAAAAGACAAATTAAATTTTCACTTCTGGACGTTCATTGTGAAATTAAAGGATGGTTATCTTTTTAAATACAGTTGCCTAAATTAGAAAAAGGAAGCAGCTGATACTACATATGGGTAATTTAAAACATATATTTTCTAAAAAGCAAGTAATAATTTTACCATCTGTCCTGACTCTGCAGGTTTATTTGTACAGTAACTTTAGTGGCCTGTGCATGTTGCACGGTACACATCCTGGTACAAGGATTATCTTGTAACAAGGAAGCTACTTGGATGTGACTTTCCTTTTTGATATGTGGTTATATGAACACTTACACATGTAAATGTATATTTCCAGAATTCTTAGACTTGTATCAGCTCTTCATCCTGTATTTTCTCTGCAGAATCATTTCTTCCCTGTAATATAACATGAGATTGTCTGTTTTTTCTTGGTGTTATTTAAATATTTACAAAGCATACTGAAACAGGACAAAGGATAAAAGCATGGAATAGCCATCAATGTTAAAAAAAATTGTACTACTTGGTATTTTCAAAGGCTCATTTCTGAGGACACCCTTTTTGTGACTGACAGGGTACTGTGCTCTTGAAATTCTTAAACTACAAGTTGATGAAAACTGCAAGGCATGTGAATAGTGACCAGGCTTTTTGGCCAAGCCATGCCAGACTGAGGAAGGAGACAAATTGTTTCCCAAGCAGTTGTGGTCAGAGCTGTGTTTGAAATGGGATGACATGGTGCTGAGCTGTGCAATGACGCGATGTTGCAGTCTCTACCCAGCTGAGATTAGAATGGCTAATTTTTTTTTATGTTTAATGATGAGCTGCAATGACAATTGAATGGGGATTTGTTTCCTAAAATGAAGTGTGACAGTCTATTTAAACTGCTCCTGTATTTTTAATCAGTTTTTAAAGAGCTGTGAGACTATTGCAAAATTATCAGGAGAAGGCCATCTTTTAGGATAGTAGAGATTGAAAGAGGGGGTGGGAGCAGAGAAGCCAGAATAGCAGTTTACTTTCTAAGTCATACAAATTCCTTGCAAGTATCCCAGCAGAAGCAGGTCACCCAGTGAGACTTCATTGTGGGCCTGTAGTGGCCTCAGTAAATTTGAGGGTAGGATGTATTCCTGGCCTGAGGCACTATGTCTGGAAGGCATAGGGATGATAGTGAAAGCCCTGCCTTCTGTTTGTGCAGTGTGTGGACTGAGTGTATGTTGCTTTTTCTGAATGTTGGGGAGTCATGATGCTAAAGTCAGCAAATCTGATGCATTGCTGCTTATTGGTAAAGTTCTTTGGGTTTTTTTCTTTCTTAAACTAACAAGCAGGATTTGTTTACACTGCAAAACTGCTATTGTGAAGTTAAGAACTGAAGTGGAAAAGTCAAGGCACAGCAAAGGGTTGTTTGTTTTTTTTTTGAGAACTACTGTTTTGACTTTACTAGTCACTTGAGCTGGGGAGCACTGAAGGAAATAGGTTTTTTTGCTGTCTCTGTCCTTTATTCTTCAGTGAATGCTTGTTTTGTCATGTTGAAGAACACTACAGTTGTTTGAAGATAAGGAAGTGACAGAAAAACAAGGCAGAGATTGTGATTTTTTTAAACTTTTCAATAATATTTATTTTCTTTATAAAATATTTTAAAGAAAATACTCAGACCATGCTAGCATTCCCCTCCTGCTTCTTTTCCTTTTTATCTTCCCCTCATCCACCTCCTCTTCTTCCCTCACCTTCCCCCACCCCCCTTTCCATTCCACTCAGGGCTCTGCCAGAACAAAATAGCCCTCCCTTGGCTGAACTGCATTCCTCAGATTTTTTGTTTTACTTGTGAGTTTGAGCACAGTTTTTCCTTCACAGTAGTGGCTGGGATAGCTGGGTGTCAGTTCTAGAGAGGATTTAGGGAAGAAGTGATAAACTTTGTCTTTTCATATTGCCTGTAAACACTTGCTGTGTTTGCACAACTAGAGATGTTTGGTTCACATTCTTAACCCCGTTCACTACCAGCCTGTTTGCTCAGATGAGATGAAGTGCTCCTGAGAAATGCTAGTTTGGGATCTGCTTCAAGCACCCTGAGGATGGAGTCTTAAAGGTGCAGTCATCAAAGGGGTGCTGGTGCCACTGCCTGTTCTGGGAGCTTGGAGGCCTTCTCTGTAGGGCCAGGGGCACCTGGCAGTGCTGGGCTCAAGCGGCCTTTGCCTTGTGCTTCGCTTCCTGTCTTCCGTTGTGATCTCTGTTGCAGCTGACCTTTTTGCGGTTCAGGATTCTTGCAGTCAGGTGAAATACTGCCCTGTGCTTCTTGGAGTGTTCAAGGGCCGATGCTCAATGACTGGAACACAGAAACACTGAAAATTTGTTCTTGTCCAAGTTGATACTTAGAAATGTTGAGGATATTGCTTTAAATGTTGATACGCTGTTAAAAAAAATATTTTGAGCAACTGCTTGTAAGCAGTACTTGATTGTATTTAGCATCTATCTGTGTGACTGTGACATAAATTTTATTATACTCAGTGGTATTTATGAATTTTTCTTTTAGTCTTATGCAAATTATGTCCACATTGGAGTTTCTATGTACAGTTCAGAGAAAGCCAATCAAGGAAAATTGGCATAAGCCAGTTTATAAAGCATAGCAATATTCTGTCATAGGGTACTTATGCAATCACAGTGCTGTAAAGCTATTTCTTGATGGAATTATGGTGAATTTATTACTGCAAAGTACTGCAATTTAGAAGTTACGAAAAATATTTCATGCAATCACAAGAGCACCATAATTTTAAGATTTGCATTTGTGTTTTTTTGCTACCTCTGGAATGACATATACTTTTGTTGTTAGCGGGAATGTACACCAGTTCTTCTGAACTTTTTCATGCTATAAGCCTAGATTTCAGGAGGGTCAGGGAAGAGAGTGGTCATCATGTTTCTGCTTATGATTTGTCTGGGGATTCTGAACTTCTGCCTTAAGTACCATTATAACTGTCATTAGAAATGTTTTTATGGTTTTTAAAGTGTGTTTCAGAAGAGGAGACGTTGTGACTTGTGAGTTTTTTGCACACACACATACACAAAACTTCCCTCTGTTAACAGTTTAACGTTTTTTCTTGGATTTTCAGAAGTCAGACGCCACTTCACGTGAGATTGGCTTCCTGTGCTAAGCACATCCTCCATTGAACATGTAGCCGTGTTTAAAAAAAGGTGTGATGAAAATGAGGTGTTGCTCACTGTTGCTCCTGATATGGTTGTGTTCGATACTGTGTTGCAACTGTGCTGTTGTACTGAAGTTTTGAGGGGAAGCTTTTAAAGTTCTAGTTAAGCTAGTGTGGATTGGAGGGTTATTTTTTCCTTTTCCTGTTATATATAGTGTGCAACACTTCTTCTCAGTTGCTATCTTAACCATCAAGCAAATGTCTTCAGAATAAGGCAGTTATTACTTAATTATGGACAATGACTTAGAAAAGCATAAATAACTACTGTCTTCTGCTTTGAAAGGTGGAAGGAATGGGAGAGGTCAGTCAATTTCTGTATGCTTACAGTGATGTCCCAGCTCATACAAGTATGGAGAAGGGATGAAATTTCAAACTGAGAAGGTGGGCACTATATTGCTGGTTTGAACAGGATTTGGTCAATGAAAATACAATATAAAACTTAAAAATTAATTGGCCTGGAGCTGATTCTGTTTTAGCATGGGAATGTCCAAGTTTACCAGAGAGAAAACCATAAATCCCTAAGGACTTTGTCATATCTTAGTTGAAGAACTTCAAACTTAAATAGAGAAGAATATGGTGATACTGGGCAGATGTTCAGGTGGAAGTTAGTGCCTATCGCGTCTGCTGTTAGAACATTGCAAACAGTGAAATGAGCTACCTAAAGAAATCAATCCACTGTTAAATAGTACTAAGAGAACATATATAGATCATAATACAGGATGGGCCCAGAGGTCCCTCTGCATACTGAAGGTTGTCCTGTATGGGATATTGAGTGGTACAAGAACTATCTTAGATTCAGATAAGGCATAAAATACAGTTCATTGTAAGGGCAATGTGTTGTTCTCTATAACCTTTTATTTTTGATATATAGTTCCATTTTTTCCTTTGCTGTTTTTACAGAAAGTCTGATTGTATATTAGAAAAATAACAGTATCACAATGTAAACAACACTTGTATCATTCACACTGTTCTAAAATTTTCATAATTTTGAATTACTGTGGCTTGACATATCTTTTTGTGCATTTCATGATTTTTCTAATGCAACTTGCTCCTTGCACATTTTTGTGTAAAGCAGTACTCTAGAGACAGGAATGATATAGACTTTTTATCCAGATTTCACAAGCTGGTGGTATTGTCTCTATGTTAGTATTCTTCACACCATTTAGTAACATGGAATAAACTTAGAGCAGTGGATCTGTAGCTACGGTCAGTTTCTGTGGCTTAAAATTCTGTTTCTGTCCTTTTTTGTCTCCATGGCTCTTTCTTTGTAAAGCAGAAGGGGTTCTAGCTTTCTGTACGTAGTTTCAAATTTTGCTTTTAGCACTATCATAGGATTTTAGTTCTTTTTGTCTTAGAAAATGACTGTATACTCTATTAAAAATGGGGTATTCACGCACAGTTTGGTTTTATAGGACTATCAGTAATATCATTGACTTCCCCTTCTGCTATCCTGAAGGATGAAGCATCAGGAAGCTCCTGCCACATTAAAAAGGCCCCAGGACAGAATAATGCAGTTAGAATGGTCCTGGATGAAATTAAAGACATATCATGTATTTTTCACTAGGTGTAATCATATTGATTGGAGTCATTACCACTCTCAGCTGCTAAGCCTTGCCCACTTAGTTTGAGGTTACCACTCCAAAAGCTGCATCAAAATGCTTCTGTGAGCTCTCACTAATTGACATTGGGCAAAATCAGTAGGTTTTGCTAGTTTGTTTTTTGTTTAGGCTAACTTTGCTGGCTTTACTTGAGCTGGTGATGAGTTCTGTAGTGACTCCTTTAACCAAGAGTGTTCTGAGGATAGTAACCTACAGCAGAAGGGGTAACTAAGTTCTATTTTCTGGAATGAGCACTGCAATTTAGAAAATGAAGTTGTATCTATAACTTACTAATATTTGTGATATCAAACCGTTATATTGCGGCCTTTGAGTACACATGAAAGGTAGTTTGGATTTGCATCTTACGTACTCTTAGGCTGCTTTATCCTGCTGTAGAAATGTAAAAATGTTACACAGAAACAGTTAAGACTGGTTAATTGCAGTGGTGTTAGATACTCTTAGGATTGATAATTTCACTCATGACAATTTTTTTGTGGGAAGAAATATAACAGCAGGATCTACAGGAAGATTTGAAGGTGGAGGAGAACAAGAAATACAGCACATATTTGACCAAGTTCAGGTATATACTTTTATACATTGAAATGGAGGACACTGGGAAGGTGGAATTGAATTGACCTGTTATATGGCCTGATGCAGGTGAGAAATACAGTATGTCATAGACTTCACTAGTTTCAAATCTGTTCATATAATATAAGGAGAAATTTTGTATTCACAGAAGGGTAGAATTTGATTATGTCTCTAGATGTTGTGAAACAAGGCTTGTCTTACCTGTGCCTTATGTGCTTGTTGACATGAATGTATGTGGTTAAAAAAAGTGCATATGTGCACATTTTAGGCATTATGATTTATTTGTAACATAACCCAATTGATTCCTCACAAATACTCAGACGACTGAACATAATCAATACGTTATGGAAATATCTGAATTCCAAACATCCAGATTTTCCTCTTAACAGTTTTTATAGCAGAGCAGGCTAAGTGCTCCTAAGAACTGCTTTTTCCCAATGCTGTCTTATGGTATTTTTATTTTAACTTGAAAGTCTTCCTGGGCACATAAGTTGTTCAACTAATGACATTTGTTTTATTGCATTTTCCTAAAGTACCCAGATGAGATGGAATTGTGTGACAGAGAGTAATACTGACCTTTTAATGACTGGACTGTTGGGAGAATGATATGATAAACCTAATAGAAGTAATATGCTTAAACAGTTGAGACTGGTGCAGTAGACATTTTAGAATATATTTACAATTCTGAAATTTTTGTTGATACATGAAGTTTAAAAATATGACTTTAAGGAAGGGGAACCCTAGTCTTCTGTATTGTGGTGCAGAATGCTAGAAAATTTGCACTGTGAAACTATGAAAAGTATTTGAAACTGCAGTACTGTGGTTAGTGTGCCAGGCAAGTATGCAGCAAATCTATGTGGAGTAAAATGGTTCGTGTTGACAGTCAACAGGCAAGCAGGACAACAACCAGATGAGCTTTATATCACCAGCAGCCATTCATTAGATTCGTTGGCAGAGACCTGCTTGAAAAGAGGTAGTTTACTGTGGCTGGGCAAAATGGAGAAATTTCTCATTTTCTTTTCTGTTCTAAGAGAATGGTATTGTCAAGTCTGTCTGTATAAAGGTACAATTATGATTTTCAGAGCAGCCTGGTGGTTTTAGACTTGTTCAGTAATTTTGTATTTAATTCTAGCTCATGTAGATAGTCACATTGGTAGTGCATTGTGATGCAGAAGCTATGACCAGTGAAATTTGTCTTCTATGTAGCTGGTGAGGTTTCGTTCTTTTTTTCATCAATATACGCTTTTTTTTTTCTTGTAAAATAAGCGATACATTTGTTTGGGTTTTGTTTTGTTTTTTTTTAATACTGTTACTGTAGAAAAAGTTTGGTAATACTTGTTTACGTCTACCACTGTGATGGAATACTTCAAGATGCTATGCTGATAGGAACAAATTAATGTTAGGCAATTTTAAATTGTTCTTGTCAATTTCTGTGTTTTATGCTGGTAGTTCACAACTTTACATTGATTATAAATATTGAAGGTAATTTTTCTTTTTAAAATGTCTTTTTGAAATTGCAAATTGATATTTCAGGTACTTTTAGTAATCAATTGACTTATTATGATGCTCTTATGTAGGCGGGAGGTTTCTGCTGTGTCTATAAATCTGTGTTGCCGTCAATCTTTTACAGGTAAATATTGCACCATCCATACATTCCACTGATGAATTCCCTCAGCTTCTCCATCATGGTGTGAACATGGGGTCCTTGCCACTTAATGAGTCATATTTGTTGGCTCAGCAGAATGGCAGCCCAGCTAATGTGCTAGAAGCATCAATGAGATCCATTACTCCTCAGATTAATGGGCAGTCCTCTAGTGATGACTTTGAGCAGCTGATCAGAAACATGTCCCAGGTAAACTTGTCTTACAGTAACCACAGAATGTGGATTACTGATTATCTGATGTTTAAAATACATGTATGCTTACTTAAAAGCAATTGATTTATTACGCAGACCAGAGCTCACTTGCTGTATAAAATAAAAGTAACCTTTTCATTTGAGAAACAATTAGTAAATGAGAAAGCAGGTGAAAAAGTGGTCTTGACATCATCGCTGCTGAGTTATTGTCCTTAGCTGGCCTGTGTATGTCTCACAGATCAGCATCCCATTATCTTTTTATGCACATTGTAGAACTGCCTCTCTGTACATGAGGGAGATTCTTTGTCAGAGCATCCTCTTGTATGCATAACTAATGACACTAGACTTTCTTGGAAATTAAATGGAAAATTCCTTTTTGGCCTTGCTGTGTAATCTTACTTCTTTCCTGTAGCAGCCAGAAATGATGTACAAGTCCCTACAGTGGCTGGATCTGGGAATGCCCAGGCATATATTCGAGGATTTTCGTAATTAATCTGTAAAAAAGTCTGATAGGAGAAGTCTAATGCTTTTATGGAGAGCCTTTTGCATACTCCTACTTTTTTCATCTTTCTGAAATTCTTCCTCTTTTTCTAGTTTTGCTTGAAAGTTGGCCTGTACCCTCTAGAATTTTATAGATGCATATCCTACTTTAGTCACTACTAAGCCTAAAGTCTGTATCTTTAGCTGTTCTTCCCTGATTTCCTCTTTGGGGCTGTGATAGTCTTTTATTTCTCAAATCTTTTCTGTATAATAGGAAAAAATTGGAAATGAACAACTGTGTTTCAGTTATTAGCTTGTATAGTCTTGCCCAACTGTAACTGGCAAATTAGCAATTAATTTCCAAGTTGTTTATAACATTCTTTATTAGTGCTTTTCAACATTTTTAACCTTTGTTCATTTTTAACCTTTTAACATTTGTACCCTTTTTTTAACTTCTGTTGAACAGGGTCGTCTTGTTGAGACAATTGAACTTACTAAACCTCTAAGTGGTGGTCTGGGCTTCAGTGTTGTGGGACTCAAGAGTGAAAACAGGGGAGAACTAGGAATATTTGTGCAAGAAATCCAGGAGGGAAGTGTGGCACATAGGTAAGAAAACTATTGGAATATTTTACTACACCAAATGTTAATATGACAGTGCAATTTAGTTGTGTTAGTGCTGTTATTTTTGTGATACAAGGGCATGTTTCTCTCATATCCTAAGCATCATTGCAGATGCAAAATTACTTAACGCTGCAATTTTTGTGATGTTGGAACAGGGCAACATATGATCTGTTCTGAATTTATTGAAACTACTTATGTCCTTCTCTGTGGTTTGTTTATAATGTCTTCTTTTGAATAGGGAAAAAGGGGAGGCTGCCATTCTTTGTTGTGTCTTTTAACATCGAAATCCATATTTTGCCATCCTTGAAAGCACTGAAAAACAATTTTATGCAAAAAAGTCAGCTGTAACTAGCAGTGTTATTTGTAAGGTATGGCCCACTGAGTAGGTGAGAAACCGAGTTTTAAAGTCAAGCAAGGCTTGACCTAAACTCAGAGATATTCAAAGAGATATTAAGTTGATGTTACAGAAGCTCAGCAATAATAATAGCTTGTTGAAAGTATACTTTAGACTTAAACTCAGATTTCACAAGTAGTGTTGAGAGAAATGGATTTCTGCTGTAAGAACAGCCCAAGGGAGCAAACAAACTTAGTGGTGAATGGCAGCAGTGCAAGGTTCACTGCAGGCTGGTGAGGTGTATCAGTGATCGAGGAACCTGGCCAGAGCTGCTTTGCAGTGAACTCTGTGTGTTGTGTGGGGAGGTGTGAGTCATGTTGGTTCTGTTTTTCGCTGTGCTGTAGGGAGAAGTTTTTGGATTATTTGTGATCTGAACACTGTATTTTTAACAGAGGACAGAGCATGGTCTGCAGAGTTAATTCAGTTACAGAAAGTGTCATGCTCTACTTATTCACAATATTTTCTAAGTTTGCCTAAATTCGCCCCTTTTTTCTTTCTTCCTGTTCAACTGGTATTTACTTTTACTTCTTCTATTGCATGGAGATCAGACCTGTCTTTACTGAATCAGGCCCTGCCTGATTCATTGTCCAGAAGAGAAACATTCAACAACTGTTACAGGGGTCATAAATGAGAAAGGCCCTGGCAATAATGAATCTTCAAGAGCACTCTGGAAAACAGTTTGAATTCACAAGTGAAATACTATGGGTGGAAGCTAGGTAATCTTTTTCCTGAATGCTGTAACTGAGCTTCTACCGTGTAGATACTCACAAAAGCTGGTGTAGTAGGGATCCTTGTTTTTGTTGCTGCCCTTTGTTTTTGAAGTGTTGGCACTTTGGGATGCAAAGAATTGGTGAAGGAAGCAGCAGGTAGTTCAACGTTGTAGGCTTTATGGACTTCCTTTGGATTAGGTCTGGGGAAGGGCTCAGTATGTAATTTTACAGTAGTGTTTCCTTTGTCAGAAAGCAAAGAGGTTTTTTTTTATTTTAATTTTTTCCCCTTGTATAAAAGGGATCTGTTTTATTATTTTCATTCTCTTTTTTTATTTGCCTGCCCTTCTTTTTTTCTTTTTTCTTTTTTTTCTTTTTTCTTTTTTCCTTTTTTTCTTTTTTCTTTTTTTCTTTTTTCTTTTTTCTTTTTTCTTTTTTTCTTTTTTT
>NW_020925564.1:1064376-1328483 GCF_003984885.1 Neopelma chrysocephalum
TTTTCTTTTTTTCTTTTTTCTTTTTTCTTTTTTCTTTTTTCTTTTTTTTTTTTTTTTTTTTTTTTTTTTTTTTTTTTTTTTTTTTTTTTCTTTTTTCTTTTTTTCTTTTTTTCTTTTTTTCTTTTTTTCTTTTTTTCTTTTTTTCTTTTCCTTTTTTTTCTCCTTGTTTTTCAGCAAAACAAAATTTGTTTCTGTAACATCTTGATGAAAGTGTGTTCCACTCCACAGTTTGATGAATATTCAGGATGGGGGCACTGAACAAAGTGGAGCACTTGATGATGTGTAAAGCAGGAGGCTCAAAGTCAAGAATAAACACAAGTTCCTAGGCTGTGGTTGGGAATGACTGAGATTAATATGCTTAGTCTCGCATGGGGGTACAGGGAGAAGAAAGCTGGCTAGGGGGTAGTAGCCAGGGGACAGTGGCAGTGGGATTAGCTTCAAAGGAAGCGATCACCAGGGTGCCGCATCAGCTCCTTTCAGCAAAACTGCAGGGAGGGATTAAAAAGTGGGGGGAATAGAGACTGGGTTATTAAAAATACTGGAAAATTGTCAAAATATTGCAATTTCTGTGGCAATGCTTCCTTGGTTTTTCTGGTTTGTTTGTTTTGTCATCCCGCTTCCCTGTTTACATCTGTGTGACAGAGATGGAAAGCTGAAGGAAGCAGATCAAATCCTTGCTATTAATGGACAAGCCCTTGATCAGACAATTACGCATCAACAGGCTATCAGCATCCTGCAGAAAGCAAAAGATAATGTCCAGCTAGTTGTGGCCAGGGGCACTTTTCCTCAGCTCATCAGTCCTGTAGTTTCCCGGTCTCCATCTGCTGCTAGCACAGTTTCAGCCCATTCCAACCCGGTGAGTATACCCCAAACATCTGTGTATTCAGTTCTGGTCATGTATGTACTTACTGCATATAGGATTTTGAGACTTTTTTGTAACTTGTATGTACACACCTTCAAATTTCTCAACGCTTTTCTTCTGTTTATCTTTGCTGTACCTTTGCCCATGCAAAGAGTAGAAAATATTCAGGTTTGCTGGGGGGAAATCTTCATCTTGGATGTATTCCTTCCTCCCATCTATCAAATTATCTGTATCTACCAGTGCAAATATAGCGTATTTACCTTGATGAAACTTTATTTTGAGATTACAGTAAACAAGATCTTTTTTTTCCTTTGCCTTCTGCTTGGGCAAACAGAATTTTTTGAGGCATTGCAATCTGATCCACACCACCAGCTGAATAGGTACTTGTGTGTTTGTTTCTCTGTTCTGTTAGTATGGGGAATCCAAGTAGAGTAACAAGCAACATTAAAATGCCATGTGCATGGATGCATTTTAGGACCCCCCAGAAAACAGCTCTGCTACAATTCCTTTCTTTTGAATGCTGGTATCTTACTCATGTAATGCCTTGTTGTCCTGGGATGAAACAACCTGTCTTCAGTTTCTGTAGGTTTTGCTGTTCAGTCATCTGTGGCCCTTCTTTAAGGGAGTCAATAACCAGCAGTATAGAGAGCAATCAGTCTGGAAAAAGCAGCTGTTTTAGTGTTTTTCTTAATCATTAGCATAAAATTTTTAGTGAAAGAATGTCAGAATTATTCTTTTCATCTGTGTGCAGGAATGCAGCTGACTGACCTAATCTTTCCGGCCAGCACAAAGGAGAGGCCTGCTCTCTTCCAGTATTGCTGTGACACACTTTTTTCTCTATGTGATTGCTTCCCTGGCTTGAAAAAATGTTCCTTTCAAAATGCCACAGCTTTTGGTTTTTTAGCATGCTTTTCCCAGTGCTAGTTTTCTCTTTGCTTTCAAATGCAGTGTATTAGGAGCTGTCGTTTTTCCTTCAGGCTTTGGTTGATCATCATTGGTTTATGTTAAGACTGTGGATTTCCAAACAGGTACCACAGGGCTTTGAATTTGCAATATCTGGATTATGCCAAAATAAATGCTTCCTTCAAGATCCTACCTAATGTAGGACCAGCTGCAGTTTCAAGTTTCCAATGAGTGTATGGTGGGGCGTATTCTTCAGGAGAAAGCACACCATGAGCTTCCAGTTGTCCCTTCAAGTAATGCCCCATGTGAGCAACCTAGCATTTGTCTTTCTTTCAGAGCAGTTTTGCTCCTGTCAGAACATCAAGTCTGCCATCAGATCTGCTTCATTCTGCTGCTGTTGACATCAGACAATGCAAAAATCTACGCTCATTACATGAGGCAATTCTGCTCATGCCTACTTTGCAATATCTAGTGCTACTTTCAGCCTTAAAAATCCCTGAATTGGGATTTTGCTTTCACCTGTGCTTTGTTACAGTGGCCAATGTGAACATGTGCTTAGCTGAAGATTTTAATTTCTAGTCCTATGAGATTTTGTAGCAGCAGTATTTACTGACTGCAAAGGGGCGTGAAGGTGGGCGGCCCTAGGTTGCTGCTTAAGTTAATTCAACAAGTTCTTCAAAAGGTCTGACCCACTACCCAGCTCTGTTTTGTACCAGAGAAGCTCGCCTGTTATGGAACTAGCAATTTATTGCTTAAAAATTGTGAAATCTTATACCAAATAGTAATTGTTAGAAAGGTCTCTTATGTCCACCTTCCTCCAACCTTCCATTATCAAAAACATACTCAAGAAAAAAGAGAAAATAGTTTGCAAATTCTAATACCTCTGTTAAGATTTTGACTTGATAATCTTAAGGGTCTTTTCATACCTATAAAAATCATATATTCTATGAATCTATGTTTTTAATCATTTGCAAGCTTATATTTGTTCCTTTTAGGTTCACTGGCAGCATGTGGAGACCATAGAGTTGGTGAATGATGGCTCAGGTCTGGGATTTGGGATAGTAGGAGGAAAGTCAACTGGAGTGATTGTTAAAACCATCCTCCCAGGAGGGGTGGCTGATCAGGTACATTCAATCCACCTTTCTGTTACCATTCAGTAAGGTGTGCAGTTACTCTTTACTTTTATGATCATGCTAAATACTGGTAGCTTTTATCCAGATAAATGCAAAAAAAAAAAAGAACAAGTAGTGAAATTTACATAAAATTTATATAAATTTATATTTATATAAATGTGTGTTTAGTGCTGGGATTTGCACATTTGTAAAAGCTGGATTAGACTCTAAATCACATTTTCAAACGTGTTACATAATACATGTTTGGTCAATATTCATTTACACTCTTAATTCTTTCATGAGTGTACTGGTTGTAGTCAAGGGTAGGGGGAACTCCAAAGATTGACTTGCTCTGCCCTAACAGCTAAGACAACCTGCTTCTCTCTTCTGGGCTTCCTGAGGCTTGGAGCAGACATGTAATTTCATGTGTCTGCTTCAGAATGTAGGCTCTGCTCTTGCCTGAAGGGCTCGTGTGAATTGAATTTGGTTATCACAGCTGATTTCAAGCTTGTCTGTTGGACAGGTACCCAGGGCTGCATTAATGCTCTTTCCCTGAGCAGGTAGATAGGTTCCTTTTACAGATCTGTCTCTTTAATACACATCATATGGCCTAAATTCATGTAAAGCTTTTTTATTAATTAAAAGTAAATCAGTAGGAGAGTAAACCAGTGCAAAGCAATATAAATAACTGGATCACAGTAAGAGAGAAATTAATTTTATTTTGAAATTATGGTTGATCCTGAGAACTAGTTTTTAAATAGAAGTGCAAAGCAGAATAAATGTTTTTATGCTGGCTTTAGAAGTGTGCTTGGAAATGAAACCTGAAGTTCTGAAGTCTACATGTAGTTGTTAAATATCAGAAGGTAGTAATCATAACTAAACATGTTTATTTTTGTGTGCTTAGGTGACTGTTTAAAAAATGATCTCCTGGGTATTTCTTTGGAAATTCCAAGTAGAACTAGCATGCTATTGGGCAACCTTCTTTTCTTCTCCATGTTTTCAGGATATTGACTTGACACCCAAAAAAAGTCACCTGGTTCATATGTCGTAAAAATGACTATTGCTATGTGGTCTTTTTCTAACTGTATGGTACGTGGAAGAAGTAGCAGGATGTTAAAAGATTTTTTTCATCATTATTTTTCCTCCAGCATGGGAGATTGTGTAGTGGAGATCACATCTTGAAAATTGGAGATACGGACCTAGCTGGAATGAGCAGTGAGCAGGTGGCACAAGTTCTAAGGCAGTGTGGAAATAGAGTGAAACTGGTAATTGCAAGGGGTCCTATTGAGGAGCCACCTCTACCAGCAGTTCCTCCAGGTACCCCAGTACCCACCTCCACACCAGATAAACAGGTAAGCAACAGTGAGTATACTTAACTCATTGCAAATATCTACTATGAACTTCCTTTCTTTTTACTTGCTATTTGAATGTCTTTTGTCCTTATGTTCTCAAAAACCAGGATTTTCTTTCCCAATAGTGATGTTCTCATCTGACAGTCTGGGAGAATTTAAATATAATGAGTCCACAATTCAAGTAACTATATTCCATAAGACTTTTGGGATTAAGGTTTAGGACTCCCATAAGTATAATTTGATTAACAATTTGTTCTGGGTTTATTGCAAGGGTACGTTATTACATTAGAAACAACTGAAGCCGTGAAGTCTTTTCTTCAGACAGAACTAGTTGACTATGTAGCATTTCTCTGTCCACTTATCTTTTTCCTCTCCAGAAATATTTCTTCTTTCCATATAATTTCAGCTCTGCAGACATTTCCTCCCTGTGCCAACCAGCACACAGTTGCTTCTTTCCTACATCACCTGGCATTGCTCATTTGCTAGATGTTTTCTAAAAAATGTTGACCAGCTGCTACCCTTATTCCCCTGCTGATGATTGTACTATGCATTGTTACTCCTCTACAACTGTCAGCCTCTTAAAAAATGCTGTATATATTATCATGACCTGTCAGCTCAAAACCTCTGCATAATAGGTCATTTGCATGTTTGTAGCGAAGTCTGGTTTCAGAAGAGCCAGGAACAGTACTGTTTTGTCACATGTGGTTATGATCAGATACATATAACTGTGAATATGTGGAGTAAATTAATGAGAGAAGAAAAAGTTCATTGTTTTTGAGCCTCCAGGTACATAGAATTTAGGCCTTGAAAGATTTTTTGGTTTACTTTCTCCCCAGTTACAATTTAGGTGTCAAACAGGTCACTTCAGAAGACAAAAAACCATAACAATTTATGCATGATTACCATCATTTTACCCCTGTCCATTGTAGTGGTACTTGTGAAAAAGAAACATCCCCTCTTTTGTGGCTATAAGGCAAAGAAAGTTAATCTTAACATGGAGGCTTCTGAGCATCTAACAGGAGAGACAAACTGGTGCTTTTATGTCTTTACAGCACTCAGAGACATAAAACCTCTCAGCATTTTAGATAGAGGATCCATATTTAGCCCTAGTATTACTTGTCTGAAAAAATATGTCTCAAAAAAACACCTGAATTTGATATACACAGTTAATCTGTGTATATTTCTTCAGTGTTTGCCTTTTTGAGGTTATCACAGACTCAACTAGGTTTGAAAAGACCTCTGAGATGGAGTCCAACCTATGACTAAACACCACCCTGTCAACTAGACCATGGCACTAAGTGCCACACCGAGGCTTTCCTTAAACACCTCCAGGGACAGTGCCTCCAACACCTCCCTGGGCAGCCCATTTGAATGCCCAATGACTCTTTCTGTGAAGAACCTCTTCCTAATGTCCAACCTAAACCTCCCCTGGCACAGCTTAAGACCGTGCCCCCTTGTCCTACTGCTGGTTGCCTGGGAGAGAAGACTGACCTCCAGCTGGCTATAACCTCCTTTCAGGGAGTTGTAGAGAGTGATGAGGTCTCCCCTGAGCCTCCTCTTCTCCAGGTTAAACAACCCCATCTCCCTCAGCCTCTCCTCATAGGACTTGTTCTCCAGTCCCTTTACCAGCCTAGTTGTTCTTCCCTGGACCTGCTCCAGCATCTCAATATGAGGGGACCAGAACTGGACTCAGGATTCAAGTGAGGCCCTAACCAGTGCCACATACAGGGGAAGAATCACTTCCCTGGTCCTGCTGGCCACACTATTCCTGATGCAGGCCAGGATGCCATTGGCCTTCTTGGCCACCTGGGCTCACTGCTGGTTCATGTTCAGCTTCCTCTCATTCAGTATCCCCAGGTCCCTTTCTGTCTGGCCACTGTCCAGCCACTCTTTCCCCACCCTGTAGTGCTGCAGGGGGTTGTTGTGGCCAAAGGGCATGTGACCTGGCATTTGGCTGTGTTGAATCTCGTACCACTGGATGTGGCCCATTGATCCAGCCTGTCCAGGTCCCTCTGAAGAGCCCTCCTACCCTCCAGCATATTGACACTCCCTCTGAACTTGTTGTCATCTGCAAATTTGCTAATGGTAGACTCAATCACCTCATCCAGATCATCAATAAAGATATTAAACAGGGCTGGGCTCAACACTGATCCCTGAGGGATGCCACTAGTGACTGGCCAAGAACTGGATACAACACCATCACCACTAGTATATGATGCAATGTTGAAGGAAGTATCTGCAGCTGCAGGATGTATAAGATTTCTAGTACTGAGGAAGTAGCTCAAAGCAGCCAAGGGGCAAAATTTAAATTTTTTGACACCTTCTTCTCCATTTCCTTACTTTTCAATACCTTCTTCCTAGTACATCTCTTCTGGCAGAAGGTAGGCTGTTTTTAAACTTCTGCATATACAAAGTCTTGTTCTTGGAAGGAGCACCTTGTTAGCGGTTGTACAAGACTTACTGATTTGGGTCTCAAGTGATGATGCAAACAGCTTGGTTTGTTAGTTTCTTGTAATCAAATACAGTGTGGGTGAAGACTTAAAGATGCACTTACAGTTGTTATTGAGAGCAGAATGGCTTTTCAAAATGGCCACTTCTTGTCATGGTCACCTGTAGATGTCTATCCTGTAAAAATTCATGAGGTTATAGAAATTGGATCAATTTTTTAGTGGTATTACCTCTGGCCAAAACAATCCTGTATTATCAAGTAGAGAGATGGTTAATGCAGTAGCAATTTATTTTTCTTGTGTTTAAGTTTGGTTTTGGTTGGAGTTGTTCGGATAAAGAACTGGAGTCAGATTGTCTTGGCAAGTAGCATCATAGCTCTCCTGAAGTCTTCTTTCTTTTGGCACATGCATACTTATCTAATCAAACTGGGTTTAATTAGTATCTGCCTGGTTGCCATATTTACACTTTAAAAAATATTAGCTGCTACTTGGCATGCAGAAAGCACAGAATAAAAGAAGAGTATAGCAGGATCTTGATGGATTTTTACTTTATGAAATCCTGTTTTAAATGTATGCATAAATATTGATGCCCATATAAATACAATGAAATTAAAGCCTTCTACGTGTAATCACATAGTAGTATATATCAGATATTGAAATGGCTAGAAACTGTCTGCTTTAGACAACTGAAAGATGAAAAATTTAAAACCAAAACTTTTTTAAAGTTGAAATTAATTTTTATAAGTAGGTTTTTTTCTTTTACTACAAAACCACTATTGTAAAAATGGGATTTTAATATGTATTTTACTTCCATTAACTGTAAATAAATTAATCATTTACTCCCAAATTTTTTGTTATTGAAAGTTAGAGGGTTATAGTAGATATTAACAGAAATTGTAATTATTTAGCTAGCTGGAAGTATAACTGCTCCTTACTAAAACACAATTTTTAAGTCTTTCAAAAGCAAGAATTGTAATTGCCTTACTATAGCTTCCTTTTAACTTCTTTTTAAACTTGACAAGTTTAAAAAACATAGCTGTAGTTATTGCAGAGAAATTTAAACAAATAGAATACAAAATAGAATTATGATTTTTTTTCTTCTTTTTAATAACCCAGCCATCTAAAGCTGGTTCAGAGGAGGCACCAGAAGGGTAGGAAGCTACATATTCATATACATATATGTCTAACTTATTGTACAAGAAATTCATTATTCAATTTATACAAATCTCACCAATCATTTTAGTCATCAAATAATGATTTTATAGGTTAGAGGTAATATGCTGGAGCAGTGGGGTGGTGAGTACATGATCTCCTGTATTGCTTCACCATGAGGACTGTTAACCTATTTCTCATTTCTCTGGTGAACAGCAAAGAAGGTAAGGAAAGTTTGCACTTTCTTTTTTATGATTGCATCTAATTTTACATGTTAATGACATTAAAGAATGTGAAGGATCTTTAAAGAAAAAAAAAAATCTAATCACTCTTTTCTTATTAGGCAGATGCTTCTATTGATGGCTGTGAAGATGGGGAGAAATTTAATGTTGAACTTACTAAAAATAACCAGGGTTTAGGAATAACTATTGCTGGTTACATTGGAGACAAAACATCAGGTAATGGTCGATTTCTGAACTTTACTATACAATCTATTGCATACTATGGTATATATGCATCCAAGACTTAATTTTGGTATAGCATCTCTTAAAAGAACCCTTAACAGTATGAAAATCTATTTAAAGTTTATAAGGGAAAAAGAATTATTTTCCTTTTGTGAGAAGGACATTCAGAATAAAAGCAATTGGTGCTATTATAGAATCCCACCTCTATTTTTAAATCAGTTTTTGTCTTCACTTTTGGCTAAAGCTTATGCTTATATGTTTTGGAAAAACAGTTCTAAAATAGTTTGAGCCCTCTTTGTTAGAAATAGCTGGGCTTTTAAAATTATATTTTCATTTTTAAAAGGCTCTTACAAGGTAATACATTAGCCATTTGAGTAGTTGAGAAAGCATTGTTATTAAATTGTTAACAATGTGTATGGTGCTGCTGGCAGATCAAGAATTCCTTAGTGACTTCTAGATAAAATAAATGTTTGTTGGCCTGTGGACAATAAGTAAGTTTATTTAAATAAACACATGCAACAATATTCCTGTACGGTTGTGTGTATTTTTACTTTGCAATTTCCAGTGCATTTTTCTGAAAAATTATTCTGAACTCTGTTAGGCCTCCATAGGGGGGATTTGGCAAATCCGGTATTGCTAGGAAGGGATGTTTGTTGAATGTGTTGCAAAACTTCTCAAAGAGCTATTGCTTTGACTTACACCCACATATATATTGTTAGAAAAATGTATGGATAGGTGCACTCCACATTATTGGCAGTGTATAGCTTAGTTTGTCAGTTTGGAAAATCTGGACTAAATTTTCACAGTCTTGTTGCATAGGACAGGATGGTCACAGTTTTGTGCAAGTCCACAGTTTAGGAGCTTCCAGTTGAATCTTTAAAAGACAAATTAAAATGTAGAACATGTGATAGATCTGAGAGCATATTTTAACTGATTTAGTGTTTGTGTATCACCAGTCTTTGATTTGAAATTACTGTGCTGCATTTAACTATATAGAACATTCTTAACCTAGGAACTGATTAGCTAATTCAGTTTTGTGACTTAACACTTAGTTACAGAATAACTTTGCTGACAGAGAAGTAGCAGTAAAACTACTGGACAAAAAGATCCATGGCTGAATCTTTCATGAATGACAAGTAACAACTTTTTATGTTATCGTAGAGCTGTTACAGGATATAAGAATGCCTGGAATTCAGTAAGACCAGCCTGTGGGTGGAAGAACGGCTTAAACAAAAAAAAAAAAAAAAAAAAAAAAAGAGACTCATCAGTGATGTGACTTTAATATATTTGTAATCTTATTTTTCCTAAGCTGAATTGGATCACTAGCCCTCCTTCCTAACTTTTGTCATAATAAGGGCCAGTAAAATGTAACTTCAGGTCTGTAAAGGATCTGACAACTTTTAGAATGCATTTTGTAGTGAATTATCTTCATATCAAACATATTCATTTAACAGAGGGAACATTTGTTGAGAGAAAGTAGATTCTTTTAAGATTTCTGATATCAGTGTTACAGGCCTGGAACTGTCAGACCTGATTTCATGCCTGTTTATGCTGTTACTTTTCTCAATTTCATGTATACTGTGCAAAATGTGCATGTAGGAACTCCATAGATTTTCACTTTATTGAGCTGTTAAAGTTGTTACACAGGCAAGTGTGTTTCTCCTGAAATGAATTTCTTTTAGTAAAATGTTGCTTCTGTAGATGTTCTCTATATATTCCTTTCCCTTCTGATTCAATATTAATAACTGTCTAAAATAGTTATGTCTTGGGGTTTTTTTGTTTGTTTATTTGTATTTTTTTTTTTCAATTTTTGTTTTATCTAATATTGGCAGCTGTACTTAAAAGCTGGTTCAAATGTAAGTTGTAGTCCTGTTTGCTTATAATTTTCTGGATTTGGCTATTCAAACATGCATTTTCTTAAGCAATTATTAAGTACATAGAAAATTCAGAATTTACCAAATTAGTATACTCAAGCTGAATTTTCTGTCTAAATTTGACAAAAGTCAGAGATACGTTCCTTGTTGATGTTGGTTAAAGTAAGTTGAAATATTTCTTGTTTTCCAGCAAGAATTGTGAATTTGGCATTGTAAGATTTTGGATGAAATGTGGTCCAATGCAAGCTGACATTAATCAAGTTCATCCTTTAGGAAAATAGTAATATGTATGTTTTACTTAAATCATTACTTTTCTTCATGATTATTTTCTTATCTTACTTTGAGATTGTGGGTTGTTTTTTTTCTCTCTTTGACTGGTGCCATTAGTTGGAGATTGTTGCAGTACTTAAATTGTTTTGTAATAAATTAGTTAACTTAATTTTTCCTGTTTCTTCATCCCAGAACCTTCTGGTATCTTTGTAAAAAGCATTACAAAGGGCAGTGCTGTTGAACATGATGGCAGAATCCATGTGGGAGATCAAATTATAGTTGTAAGTAAACACAGAAAGAAGTGAGATCACTTGTCTGTGAAATTCTGCTTCTTTAAGTTGTAAAGAAATGCTCATGTAGTACTTTTTTAAAATACTTAAACGATGTTGAAATTATGAGGCCTTTTTTGATAGAATATTTGATCACATTCTCTTTCTGATTATGTTATCCACTCCTAACTTGTACTTCTTTAAAAAATCTGTATTTCATGTGTGTATCTTATCAGTAGGATCTTAGTAAGTACAAAGTTTTAAAATTTGATTAAATTTGTGCAACTTTTCAAAATTATTTTTAAAAGTATGTTATAAAAGTTTTAGGTGCTCAGAGAAAAAAGAACATATTTTTATCCATAAAATATTATTTGTGTAGTGAAAATCAGGAGGGAGTGCATTTTTGTGTCTCTCATAGATCTCTCCTTAGGCAGCACAAAGAGCAAGTTAATGTCTCTCTCTAAATGTGCCTGCATGTTTGTTTGTGGAAGTGTATATGTTTTTGGTAATGATTTACATGCTGAATACAAATGGCTGAGCTTGATTATTGCAGTTTGTTTGCTTCTTCTACTGCAGATGCAGAAGAAGAAAACTATTTGAGTGTTCTCAGACAAAAGAATAATAAACATTTTTTAAATATGATTTGCTTAAGCGTGGAGAAAAAATTGAATAACCCCATGTGATTTTTGGTTACTTTACACTTAGAAGAGCAGCAGAGGTGGAAGAAATTAAGAGAAGAACAACAAAATGGCTAAGAGTCCAGGGGGATTCGTTCTTCATGGAAGAGCGATTAAAATAATGAAATATGTGTGTTGTGTAGATAGACAGAAAAAACTACAGGAACATAGTATTATTAGAAGTATTTCAGAAATTTAAGGCACGAAAGGATAAATTGAGAAAGGATATTACGCAGTTTGCAGGGAGAAGAATAAAATTGAGTGTGTGCTAGGGATAATGGGATGAAATTGAGCAATGCCAAAGTTTTGAGTTCCAGAAAAACCACTGAATTAATGAGATAGTTTCAAACAGAGGAGGCCAAAAGCTCATTCTTGAAAATATTAAAATGATGAACCAGTGATAACATATGATTGGTTGTGACAGTGTTTGATTGGGAAATGGGACTTCATGGTGTTCAGTAGTAGAATTCCCTGTATCTGAGGTTCCTTGGCCTCAGAATGACTGTGCTCTCTAGTTCTTCCTATCACCATGGATCAATGTATCTTTCCTTAACCCTCCTGTCCCCAGCACTCCTAGCCATGGCTGTGTTGGTTTATTCACCCAGTATTTTCTCCTCGGAGGTAGAGATGGCTGAAGTGGTCAAGCAGACAGGCTGCACAATGTGCCCTGCACAGCACATGCTGTGTGCTCTCCCACTTTGCAGAGCAGACCTGCCCAGCTGCACCATTGTGGGCACCTGGAGCACTTCCCCTCTCTTTGCTGTAGTGCTGGTTGTCGCCTAGCTGTGTGGTTTTGTTCTTGCCCCTCCACTTGCTTTGTGCTTAGGCTAACAGATGCTGAGAGCTCACTGTATTATTTTGCCCTAGACTTTTTTTTTTCCTGGGTGGACTGAAAAGCTGCTTAATTCTGCAGGTGGATGGAACAAATCTTCAGGGTTTTACTAACCAGCAAGCAGTTGACGTTTTGCGGCACACAGGACAAACAGTTCGGCTCACTTTGATCAGAAGAGGTCTTAAGCAGGAAAATCATATTCCGCCCCAGGAGGACTTCAATGCTCCTGTTGAAAAGGACTTACAGTTCCAAACAAAGGATAGTAGCACAGCCAAAGGTAATTAAAACTGACTTTGCTTTGAAGTTGGCTTGAAACATTTTTCTTCTCAATTGCAAACTGGAAATAAAATAGGCCAGATTCATTCTAGGTAGTTATTACTGTTGGCAGAGCTGCTCTACATGAGGGCAGAACGTGGTCTACTATGATTTGATTAACCTTGTAGACATAATGGTATTATTTGCTACATTTTCAAATTGAGTGTTGAAATTCCTGCTGTGCATTGCACTTCTGTCTGAATTGCTTCAAGATTTTGATCTTGCAAATCTTCAAATGGCAAGAAGGTAGCAAATCTTTTATTCATGCTCAAGAGTGAAAGCTGCATTGAAAAGCAAGCAGATAGCCTCCTCAATGAGCAAAAGCAAATCTCAACTCCTTTCACTCTTGCATGTCACAAGCTCCAGGTACAAGAGATGTGGCCTACATCTAGAGGTTATTAATAATCTGATGTGTGTGTACAATATTCATAAGCTAAAGACCCAAATTAATTTTGCTGATGATGACATGAGATTAGTGAAGCTTAATCTTATATACTCTGCACATATTGAAGTGTATGTACCAGATATTGAAAGTCAGTGTGCTTGAACACAAGATACCTGACTGGAGGCTGGATGCACAAACAGCTACTTGTGTTATATTTTGGCGTCAGTAAAAGTACATCATAATTCATCAGCTGTGGCATAATACCCACCTTGTGCAAGATTTTCAAACACCCAGCAGTATGTTATCTGTATGTCATCCTCTCACTCCCAGCTTTAGCAAAAAGTGAAGACAAAATGCTCAGTGCTGTTTCTCCAGCCGATAGATGTTCAAGACATCTGACAGTCAGCAACAGAGATAACAACTTTGTGGTAGAGGTTTTCTGCAAATGAAAAGTATGTCAGTTATGCAAGTCTCCAAGTCTGTAGCATTTTTGTTTTCAGTGTCAACTTCTTGAATTGCATGAAAGAAAACAAAAAAAAAAGTTAATACAAGAATGCTAAGGAATGTATTTAGATATACTTTCAGTGATAGAAATGCGGTTACTGGTAGTTGTGCTTTTCTGTTGTTTGTTTGTTCTATTGAAAACTCTTTGGGGAAGGCAAAGTGTTAACAGGAGAGACAACGTCTTTGAAATGTGATGTTTCTTCTGGGCCCCCTGTGCCAGATTCCATTTGTCAAATGTGGCTACTGTACTCTGAAGTCCAATAGAAGAGGGAGTCGATGCCCTGAAGCATACCTGTGAGCTTGATGAATATTACAACATAAAATAGCTGAAAAGATTTCTTCTTTTTTTCCAGATAACAGTGAAACAGAGCAGGGATCCCCATCATTGCCATGCAGTGCCAGTGTGGTAAATATTGGAGATGACATGAAACAACAGGAGACAGGTTCTCAAGGTTTAATATTTTATTCTATGAAGATGCACTTGTGTGTGCTTACACTAAGATCACATGTTTTTTGTGTCTTTCTATTTGTGTGCTGTTTAGCTAAGGTAGAACTAGAAAGTCAAAGTAGTTATATGTTTAATCATGTACTCTTGATCATGAGTGCTGTAGGATCATGACTACTGTATGTGTCTGAAAATAATTATATGCCAAAGATGCCATATGAAGCAGTCTGCTTTTGCCACTTGCTCGGTCCTCTCTTAGTCCAGTTTTGTGTATCTACTCTTTCTAGTCTAGTCTAGAAAAAAACTTTTTTCCTCCTCATTCCCCAATATACTTTATCTTTCAAATTGTCTGCATCTTCCCAGCTACAGTTCCAGGACTTCCACCTCTTCTGATAAACTTCCTTTTCACAAATTCCTGAGCTTGCATTAATTTCAATCTGTATTCTCTGGTAACGTTTGAAATTCAGTCAGTTCTAGTGCACTGATATTCTCCGACTTCTCCTATACTCTTTCTTATTTTCTAATGAGTATTTTTTTCCCTCTTGAGATCTTAGAACACTGTTTTGCATTTCAGAAGTCCTATGTGATGATATGTTTTCCAGATTGAGACAGCATGTGGCGTGTTTTGTGACATTTTCCTGCTTCCAGAGCGAAAGGGGAACTGAAAAGTTTTGTGATGTTTATCTTTTCATAATTCATGCTTTCCATTATCTTGGATAGATGAAGGAATTTCTTTTTAATACCTTTCCTTCAGATACTGCTGGGTCTCTGCTTTGGGGAAAGTATTGTCCTATTTGAATGCCACACATCATCTGGCTTTATGTATAGTAATGTTTCCAGGCAATGACTTGACTTAAAACACTGTTCAAGGCTGTTAGACATTTTATATTCTTACTAGAATCAGTGGGATTTGGGAACCTTGTGATGAAGATTCTTGTCTTTGCCTGTGATGAACATTCAGATCTGAAGGGTTTATTTGGGTGTTTACTATAGGCACAGTCCAGACCACGGCCGTTGAATATGTAGGGTTCTGTTAAACCTGCTGTGCTTGCTGGCTGTTATATCTAACTACTGCTTTTTATTTCTTCCTGCAATAGAGCCTAGACAATGTGAATGAGGGGAAAATGAGCAGGAAGAAAGCATTTCTCAGTTTTTTCAGCCTGCAAATAAACTTTCAATCAAGTTAAGAGTTGCCAGAGTTTGCTGCCTAGCCTGTCACTGTGATTTTCACCACATCATTACTTTATCCACTTCCTTTCTTTCCAAGTTCACTGCTACTCTTTAGCTGTTAGAATCTTATGTCATTGTGTGTGTGCACATATGTGAGTCTAACATAATAAAAAAAAAAAAATAGAGTGGGACTTCCTGCATTCTGTCACTGTCCTCTAGGGCTTACAGTTTCAGAAAAATCTTTTACAGTTGTGCACATGGTTTTGAAAATACAAAATCTCAAGATTGTGTCTTTGGATGCTCTCTGTAAAATGCAATGTAAGTGTCTGTCTGAAAGGATTAGTATGCAGTTTACATTTTTCAATATTTCAGCCATCTCCTTGAATCAGTCTAATCAGCCCACATACAGTTTGATTTAACACATGCCCAGGGCATGCCTGCAACTTTTTAATATTCTTTGTGCCTATTATCTTGAAAATTTGCAATAAATTCACTCAATTCTGAGGCTAGTTTAAATATGTGTCCTTTCTTCCCAGCTGCACACACCAAACTATTGGACTGAACTTCATTTCTTTCAAAATACACAATTAGTTTTGCAGGGTTGGAATCTTAACAGTTTTTTGCAGGTTTTTCTTTTGGTAAACCCAAACTTGGTGAGACAAAACATGCCAGGTTTTTAGTCATATTTGGGAGAGTTCTGGCATCAGGGGAAGGAGATTGTGTCATGTTATATGTTCCTGATTGTGCCATCTTGTATGTTCCATATACTTTGTCGCTTATAGGAATAGACTAGTTGTTTTGTTCTTTGTCACAGTAATCTCACATATAATTTTTAGATTTCCAGCTAACTACTGCAGAAGAAGAAGCTACAAAGATAAAGTGGCAGAGGATTATGGGTTCGAATTATGAAATAGTGGTAGGTAAATTCTATTTACTGTTATTAAATACCCTTTAATCTGCCCATCTGTTATGTTAACAACATATGGATGGAAATATGTTTGCATTGTATTTGTTCATTCATGTATAAGAATTACACATATACCTCTTAGTCTCTTGAGATTATTTTTTATATAATTTTTGTATGAGGATATACATTTTTCTGTATTTTGCCAAACAGTCATAGACTTGTTAAGTTGCTGTGCCTGTGAGTATTGTTTCATCAATTTCCTAGCTTCAAGAGAATAAATGTGTATTATAGAAAAAAAATATTTAATATGAAACTCAAAGCTCCCTTCATTAGCTAGAATTTGAAATTTCATACCCATTCTGCATACTGAATAAATGGTTTGATGTAATGGTGTAAAAAATGTATAGAACATATACTGTAGATACAGTTGAAAAGCGGTATCTGAGTTTAGGAGCTACTGCAAAATCATATGCCATAGGTGGTGTGTCTGCAGAAGTGTGTATTATTAGATATATTATTGTCATACAGTTCTTACTTGTGTATTGTGAAGTGGTATGTGATCAAAATTTCAGTTTTTACCTGACTGTCCCCATTACACATGACAATACTTGTAGTTTCTCACTTCTGGAATATCGACCTCATAATTTGTAAATTGAAATGGGAAGTAACAGGTATGGCTGTAAATACGTCAAATGTAACTGTTTCTTAATCTTACTTTAGGTGGCTGTAGTTAACAAATTCAGTGAAAGCAGTGGGTTGGGGATAAGCCTTGAAGCTACAGTGGGACATCATTTCATCAGATCTATCTTACCGGAGGGGCCAGTTGGACGCAGTGGCAAGCTGTTCAGTGGAGATGAACTGTTGGAAGTAAGAAAAAATACTACCTTAGCTTAGTCTACATTCAGTAAGGTTTTTGAGTAAGTTGCTTCTCATGGGTTATGACCTTGGGAATGTGGCATATCTAACTGCATACCAGTTAGTGGTTGAGCATCACTTCATGTGCACTTATGTGTATTTATGTGAATGCAGATACCTACATTTATTTCTCAGCTGGTAGCGGATTTTTCAGAGACAGTCCAAGGTCTGTGTCATGGTTTAAGCTCAGCTAGCAATTAAGTACCATGCAGCTACTTTTTCTTTTTTGTACCTCCTCACTGGCAGAGCACGAGACACTAAAAAGTCCTTTCTGTAGGATAAATACACTTAGCTGCAATCAAAACACCACTGTGTTATCAACATTGTTCTCGTACTGAATCCAAAGCACAACGCTGCACCAGCTACTGAGAATAAATGAACTCTATCGCCACTGAAACCAGGACAGTCACAAAAAAAGAATATGTAGCAAAAATATGTAGGATTTAATAGGAATGTCCCTACACAGTGAAGGTACTGAACACTGGATTATTTTTCTAAATTATTTTCTCAGAATTAAAATGTGAATTTTGTTTACATGAATGCAAGAAACATGAAGTTGCAGAGTATGTGGTACTTGTAGGGTGGTGTCATGCAATTTTATAAGATTGTACATTCAGTTCAGTACTTATCTTGGTGCTGATTCTGAACACTGAACTGAATAGAAATTAGGGGTTGACAGTGTCTATTAGCATGGGAATTTTTCTTTGTTTTTTTATTGAGGTGATTAGTGAGTTGAGGTTTGTGGGGCTTTTTTTGTTCATTGTTGTTCTAAATACTCTGTAGTTCTAACCAGTATGTATTGTTTATTTATTGAGGTGAATGAGATCTCTTTGATTGGGGAAAACCACAAGGATGTGGTCAGTATCTTGAAAGAACTGCCTATTAAGGTGACAATGGTGTGCTGTCGTCCAGTAGCTCCCCCCATCGCTCAACCAGAAGTGCTAGAGAGTCTAAGTCTATCTGAGGTTCAGCTCACAGAAAAGGTATTGTGTCTTTAAAAGATCACTGAAAATTACTGTTTCCTTGAGAAAGAAACAGATCAAGTTCTTTTGCAAGATTAGAAATATGTTTTAATATTGTAGGACAAATAGGAAAAGGCAAATTATGTTTATTAGCCATTCTTTAGGCCCCAGAAGATGTCAATCCTGGTTGGTCATGGGCAGAAATATTCTGGGATGCAGGGCTGTCTGTCTGAGTAATGTACCACTGTTCTGTAGGTGAGATGTAGGGGTATGGTGAATTGAACTGTGTGTTGTTTAGAATCTGAATATATTCATTCCTGTTTTAAACTTTGCTTTCTGGGTTTGTGTTGCACAGAACTCTGTGTGCATTCAGTGGCTGATGCTTCTGTCACTCATAATTGTAGAGCTCTGGGCAGTCTGATGAATTAAACATGTAGGAATGGCTGGCCTACAGTGTAGTATGCAAAGCAATAGCATTTGTATGAAAAGAGACACAGTTAATTTTAAGTTCTGGGCAAGGCACTAAATCCAGTTTATAGGATTTAAACTTTTCTATGAAACCAAGTGAAGAACATAGATGTCTGTGTATGTGTGCGTGTATTTTTTCTTTTATTGAATATTCTGACTAGTGTCAGTATTATTACGTTTAGACATACCATTTAATAACAGATATTTCCTGTATATTTGAATGCATGTACTAATGAAGCTTTTTGATGTTTTTTGTTTGACAGAAATTCCATTTTGTAAAAATTTTTCCAGGGAGTACTTTCATATGCTTATAGCAGAGCTATTTTGTTAAAAGGATATGTGAATTCTGTGCTAGGTTTATCAGACTTGTTTATTAAATCTACTGAGGGCTTGAACTTCCTTTGTGTCTAGAGATACATCACTTAGTTTTGATCTTTTTTTATCATAAACAGAGTTTTGTCTCTGCATATGCACAAGGGTTTACATTTTATTGGTAAACATTTACTGTTTTTCTCAGGCTCACATAGAACTTGGATTCATTGGCTCCTCGGACACAGAGGGAACAGCTTTGGAAGCAGCCGATGAGGGTCAGAGTATGGAAGAGGTGCAAAGCTCTTCTTTGGCAATGTGGGAAACAGAAGTACAGAACATAGAGCTGGAGAAAGGAAGTATGGGGCTTGGATTTAGCATATTGGACTATCAGGTAACTTCTGCACTTCTTTGAATAGAGGGCAAAATACTTTGTATTGTTTGCATCTTACAGTGTGTTCTAAATATGTATTTTAAGGGTAAACGTTAATGGAAACCAAGCAATAGAGTAAAACTAATCACTAATTAGTTTTAGGCATCTCACTAATTGCATTACATATTCTTCTTTCTGTATTAAGACTGTAGGTTCTAATGATGGTAATACTGGTTCCAGAAAAACTGATAATCCGTTATATAATAGGGTCTTCAGAAAGCTGTCTTCTAGTGACCCAGGGACAATGAATGATGTAGCCAGAATATTCAGGCATTTAGCCATGTAGTGTGCACCTGCAGTGAGGTGTTTAGGGCAAGATCCAATAAAGGACTTAGGTGCTTAAAGAAGGATTTACTAAAATCCAGAGCTGCAATTCTGAAATCCCTTGCTTAGCTGCAGTTTGTCCAGGACGTGCTTAAACATCCCCATTCATTTTGTATTTGACTTCAGAATTCCTGGATACGTAAGCTATGATTCTTGGTGTGTTCCAATGAACAGGTCAGTGTCTGTCTCTTGCCTGCACTTGGTCAGGGTCCCAAAACAAATGTTCTTCCTGTTCCCAGTTGTTCAGTGGATAACTTTTAATCTGACTTCAAGTATTTTCTCCCTATACTATGGTCAATATCAGCTTTTGGTGAGCTGTTTGGTGGTGGTGCAGGACCCAGTCTCCCTCCAGGTTTCTGCTGGATCTTGTCCCTTGGAGTATGCGCTTTCACATCTGGAGATCACTTCCAGATGGCAATTGTGCCCCCAGGGCACTGCTTAGAATTAACCTATGCCTTAGATTTCGCATTTGCACACTGATAAAAGTGAAGAGCAGTGTATTGTAATAATCTAAAGGATAAAGGCATAGTCAAGTGTCTGTTTTATGAAACAATGACTACTCTCTCATATGTTACTCATGTTGCTGTGCAGTGAGATGTTATAGCTGAGCTGGAGTATTTGAAGTCTGTGTCAGTACACAGTAAAGTATATTTTTGCTTCAGCCTCTTCTGAGCATTAACACAAATTGTGGGTGCGTAAGTCACTGAATTTTGTTTATGGATAATAGTACTAAAGGGCTGTGGGAACTGCCTTAAATTGGTTAATATATTTTTCAAATATGAATTTGATTCTGTCTTACAGCTTTAGTTGGCTTTCTGAAACTTACCTTATTTTTTGATGTTATAGTATTGTGTTGTCCTATGTTCTCTTCTTTGACACGCAGTAAAAAAATTTCAGTTTGTCACTGAAGTTTCTGCCTTCACCTAAGATTGTGAACAATAAATTTACAGGGAGATTTATCTTTGTATTTTACTGTTTTCTTCAAATTTTCAATTAATTTTCAATGAACAGTGACTACAGTTAAGGACAGTTACAGTCATACTAATACATTCCTCGTGTTTTATACAGTGGCAGGCCTGTAGAAAAGTGTGCATAATTTCTTACCCTAAAGAAGACTGTCACATTGACTAGAGAGGTATTTATTAAAAAAAAAAAGTGACATGTATTGTCATCCAAAGTAACAGTGTAATTATCTGTTGTTAAAATAGTGAGGAAGATTTCGGTGTTCAAGCTCAAGCTCTATCTCCAGCAATGCTAGTTATATTTCCACTTGTGAAGTGTTTTGTAACTCCATGGCATTCTTCTTACTCCGTTAACTGCCATCAGGGACACTTCTTTTCAGTGTCCTTCCCTCCTTTCCTCCTTCCCTCCCTCAACACTTCTCTCTCACACCAGCTTTCAGCAGTCTCCCAGTTTCTGTGGTTTTTACGTGTTGCCTTGATGGTGTCCATCTTTTCAGATATATGTCTTGGCGTGGAAACTTGTTACAGTTTTTGTGCCTGTTTGTGGACATTTGGTTTTCTCTTACTTCTGCTATCAGTAAAGCTGTTACATGATTATGTTTCTTGGGGTTCTTTTTTGTGTGTGCATTCAAATGAACTGTGTCTTGGAATTATTAACATGATGTGCCTTGTAAATGTAGTTCCATAAGAATCACACAAATGTTTTGCACCTGTGATAATTGTTATGACAGAAACATATGTTCCTGTTACTGGTATTTGATGCTAGCTTTTTTATAAAAATCAGTGCACCAGAGGATGGGGACTTCAAAACAGGTTTATTTTTTTTAAAGCAAACACCATTTTGTTTTGTCTTGTTGATTAGAGTGCTGTATCGATATGTTCCTCTCTCACATAAAATGTTTAATTAGTCATGCACAAGAACTTACCTTTTAAGTGCTTTCTTAGTTGAGCAAGATCTGGTGCCATGAAGTATAAGAGAGTTATTGAAAGTAAGTCCTTTGTCCACTAAAATACACGTGTTACCTCTGCCCTAGCCTGCATTGCCCACTTGTATCCTCAGACCACTGAGTGTAAATGAGGATGGGGTCTGCAACATGTCATTGCAGTAGGAAGTACTTGAATTTTGATGTGTACAGACAACACTCTGCAATTAATAATATTCTTCATCCTTCAACAGCAGCCAGCGATTATGAGATTTGCAAGGTCAAAAGTTGTTCACTTGTACAATTTAGTAATACTTTATACTGGAGATGCATGATGGGACATCACCTAGTAAGGATTAATAATTTTCACATTGAAGAATTAAAAATAGGTGAAAGTCTAAATGTATGGGCAGTACAGACAGGACGGTTTGTTCCTGCTGAGGGTTCACCTGGAGGAGAGCTCTAGCTTCTTAATAACCCAACTCCCTTGGGTTAGTAAAAGTTCATAAATAAAAATTTGCCTCTCAAGCCATAAAAGAGTAAATAAAATGAAATGCTTTTCTTCCTTTTATCTAATTAGGATCCTGTTGATCCAGCAAACACTGTAATTGTGATTCGCTCATTAGTTCCTGGAGGTGTGGCTGAGCAAGATGGCAGACTTCTTCCTGGAGATCGGCTTATGTTTGTCAACGATATCAATTTGGAAAATGGCAGCCTGGAGGAAGCAGTACAAGCACTGAAAGGAGCTCCAACAGGAACAGTTAAAATAGGAGTTGCCAAACCACTGCCTGTAAGGATTTGGGAATTCAATGGGTACTTTTCCTGTCATTTAAGCTGGTACATGCTGATCCTGTCTTCTGCATACACTTTGTGTGTTCTGGGGTATAGCTGAGTGGCCCAATTATTTCCTTGCATGTAGGAGTGGCCTGGGTAGTGTATGACTGGTGTAGTAATTGGAGGACCTAGCACACCTGTCTTGCAGCTGAGAAAGCACCAAATCATCTTGCAACCAGCAGAGTCTTTCAGGGCTGAAAGTTGACAGGCACAATTTTGTACACTGTACACTTTACGTGGTTCTCTGAATGTGTTTGATGGGGACATAAAGTTGGGTTTATGTGGTTTGCCTGGAATTTACCTATTCCTTTGCTTTGCAAGACATAGTGTATATGCAGTCTTTGTATTTAGACTGCACACTTTGTTTATGTAATAGTGTGTGGTATTCAGTTTGTATACATCTAACTTTTTTTTTCAGGCTTGATTTTAGACAGTAATCTGTAACAATTCAAAAAAGGAGGTTGAATGAGACCTAAGGTGACCAAGATAATGTATCAGTAAGGATGCTAGTGAACTAATGTCCCTGGTGTGCTAAATTCAAACCAGTAGAATGGCATTAGTTCATACATACAAGAAAGATACTTTTCTCTATATTTGTAAGCAAGCTCAAGTATAATCTTAGAAGTTCATTTTTGCTTTTCATGAATTCATAATCTTATAATCCTTGTGGATGCAGATATCAAATTTTAATTCTTAGTAGATCTCTGTGGAGAGAGTGGGAGGGAATGACTGTTGTTTAGGTCCCTAGAAACTTTGCTTTTCATAGTAAGAGGGCACTTTTTAACTCTAAATACTTTTTTTGTAATGGAGACTAAATTAATGAAGTGTCTTGCAAGTCAAAAATTTTATACTGAAGATGTCATTCCAAAAGAGAAAATGTGTGTGGGGTTTTATTTTTGTTCCAAACAGTTCTAAATATTCAGCATTTACACTTCAATATTTCATGTGTTATGCTTGCCAAGTAATTAAACATTGCAAATAATCACTGTTTTTTTGTGGTACTGGACAAATCCACCTACCATCAAATTATATTAGAAAAAGCTATTGGTTTATAGTCAGAATTATGTTTTGTCCTCTAGAGGCTGTTCCACCTGGCAGATACAGTAGTAAAACACAGTGGATGAAGTCTTCCTGCCTGCAAATAAGATTGCTCTGTGACTAGCAAGAATTTCAAGATCTCTGCTGTTAGGCTCTTTCTCTGGTGGCAGCTGTGGTGGCAGTTTTAGAATGTCTTTATTAAAAACAGAAATTGAAAATGAGTTTACACTAAGTTGTGGGCTCTGTGATATAACTGGATAGGCCTTTTTCATTACTTGAGGTTGTAAAACAAGGTATGAAGCTGAATCAATTTAGTAAATCTGAAAAAAAAAATCATCTCTTTACCTGCCCCGTACTGTGACTGTGATTGAAATGAACTCTGCTACATTTGGAATCCATTTGCCTTTCTAAACTGCCCCCTCCCTCCAGAATGCAGTCTGCACCTCCTGTGTCCAGGCCACTCATCCGACTCAGAGCTTCGTTCTTTCTGCAGCTTTCACCTGAGGAGGGCTATGTCTCTGCTAAGGAAGATTGCTTTTTCTACACTGCCCAGTCACTTGAGGAGGAGGGGCCAGCTGATGCAGCCCTCTTCCATGCTGAGCTGGCTCTGGTTAGTGGCCCAACTTACCAAAGTTTTCTTCAGTCTTTGCATTTTATAATGAAAGGAGTTGCTTTTTCACTATTCGTGCTTTTTTTTTAGTGTTTACTCTCACCACATTACTCATCTACCATAGGTGGGATGGATCCTGACATGGTAGAAACTGGTATCTAGAGATGTTTGCATGAGCTGTGAATCTGTGATACATTAATTGCTGGGGAAAAAAAGTATTTTGCTGATGTTTTCAAAAGCGCATGGCTATCCACATCTCCTTGCATGCACTGAGCGTCCCTTTGGAAATCTCACCTTGTGTAGAGAAATGTTCATGTGTTTCTTTCCCTATGTATCATTTCTCTACCTTGAAAACTTTTTGGTACTCCCTTTTGGCATGTAATCCAGCCTTACAAGGAATGCTGTCTGTCTTCAAAAGCTGCAAACACTTCCTTCTAATTATATTCTTCAGCCTTCAACATCAATCAGTGATTATGAGATTTGCAAGGTCAAAAGTTGTTCACTTGTATAAACAATGCGGCTTACCTGAGCATTCAGTGCCTTACATAGCCCAGAAGTTACCAATAAGAACTCAGATTAAAAAGACACAGGAAATACAAAAAAGCAAAAAAACCCCTTCCAACCCCTTTTGAAGTCATTATACCCTCTTTTTTTGAGGACTTTAGCAGGGAAGCAGTTTCTACTAAACACTAGGACTTATTTCATTAGGAAAAAACCACAAAACGAAAAAAAAAACCCTGGAATGGATTGTTCCAGGATGAAAATATCTGCATTGCTACTTCCAGCAGATTTGTTGTTTTTTCACTCTTGTAAATGACAAGCTGATTTAATAACTTGCCTTTAAGCAAGACTGCCTGGTTTTAATTCTGCAGTTGTTATCTTTCTATAGTAATTAGATAATGGTATTTGTCTTATTCCGTTCATTAAGAAGCATGAAGAAGACACGTTATATATTATAAATAACCCGTAATTAAAGATGTGTTGAAAAGATCAGATTAAAACTAAAGTATTTAAAAAACTTGACTTTCATCTGTGATTCATATTTAAAAAAATTAAACTTGTGAAAAAAGCAGTGAAAATATATGACATTGATAGAGTTGTCAGATGTCTAATTAAATGTGCAAAATATGAAACTAAATATGCAGTCACCCAACTGAAGATGTGGTTACAGACTGCACTTATGAGATCCTGGTTTTCATAGATAGATCTGCACTCAGATTCTACAGATCTGTCCTGAATTTCACAATACCTTTTTAGGGCGTAGCTTTGGTAACATTAATGTGCATTTGTCAGACAATGAACTGAGAGTAAGTTACAGCGAAGGAGCAATTTGAATTAGCTATTAAGTCTTTAGGCTTGAAATAGTAAAAAATTTGGTTCTTTTTACTGCAAAAAGGAATCACTGTGTTGAATCTCAGCAGATTGTTGCTATTGTTGTTGTGCAGTTACTATGATGAATTCACAATGTGATTAACTAGAGGGGCTGGAAAACAAGTTAGGTCCTGTCTCTGCAGATGAGTGCTTATATACAAGTTTATGGTATGTCATGGCTCTAAACTCACTGATCATTTTGTTAACATACGCTACTTTCTGGAGCTCTACCAGGGGAGATGAAATTATAATCGAAATGTAGTTAAGAAGCACCATAAATTAGGTCCTTTATGACTTAATTTTATTCTAGTATTTGAAAGTATGTGAGTCTTAAAAAAAAATCATGTTTCATATAAAAAAGGGCAAAAAATACTACCCACGTCCATGTCTGAAACTCTTTTAAAAACTTAATTTCTCATATAAGAGGAATAGAAGAAATGTAGAAATGTCCATAATAATCTTGTCGTCAAATGTAAAAATCATAAGAAATCATGTAATAAATTTTTCTTATAAATGTACTGTAAAGCATTATAATTTCTGAATTATTGTTTTTAAAAGAGTATAAAAAATAATTGAGCCTAAGAAGTTGAGTCAAGAGAACATTCCTGACAGGTGGTACCAAATGAAGCTCATTATTTTTTCCATGTTAATTTTTGTAACAGAAAATTCAAAAGAAAAACAAAAAGAAGCCCTAAAGAAATCCAAATGTTCACACCAGGAAATACACCAGAATTCTCCCAACATCTATTGTACTTCTATTAACAGGCATGAGCCTGCCTTAGCCCCGTAACTTATTCTGGTTGAGACTCTTGCTTTACTTCAGATATTCTTTGCAACATTTAAAGATGTGGTAACACAGATTGTTACTGAAGCAGAAAATTTTCCTACTGTACTGTGCAAATGTAACTTCAGTGTAAAACAAGGAGTGAAAAAAGAAAAAAAACAAGAAAAGTGTCAGTATGGAGATGCTGATGTGCATGTGTTTGGGGCTTATGTGGTGTGATGGTAACAGCTTGGCTGATTGAATTGCTTTTGTTGTTAGGTGGACTCCGGAGAGGCAGATCTAGCAGATGAGTCCACCTTTGAATCACAGTATTCTCTAGAGAGAGACGTCTTCCAGGATTCAGTGGCAGCTTTGCATCACAGTGCCTGTAGCGGTGAGGTGAACGACAGCTTCTCTCTTGCATTATCAACTTCCAAGGTAAAAAGGAGGATGGTTTTATCAAAGACAAACTTTGATTATAAGTGTGAACAGGCTATATTGTTAGATAGAAATGTTTTGTGTCATCTTGGTTCAAAATGCACTATTTGTTACCAGGTTAAAGTTTTGTTTGGAGTAGTGCTGATGTTTTATAGATCTCTGATGAAGAGAGAGGCAGATAGAAGGCTGAAAGCTTGGATTTTTCTTAGATAAAGCATGATTTAGCCAGATAAAGTGTGGTGAGATGTTTGCAGTATTAAAGCTATGGTGAGCAGTCGGTAGAAAAACTTAATTGTTATTTAAGGCATAGTAAGGAGTGGTAACACAAAATGACTGTGTTGTTCTACGGTATTTTACTATGAAAACAAGTGTAAGTTTTCATCTTAAATTGTGCTTTTATGCTCCATAGTTAGTATGTTAGTATGTTTTGAATGAAATTTTCATAATGATTCAGTAATTAAAAATAAATATATATATATCAAAACTCTGATTGCTTCTAATCCTATTTAAAGTCAATAAATGAAGATTTATTTAAGAGTATTACAAAGATCAGTAGCTATTTGTTCCTGGTCACATACCCATAATGACTTGATTGTTTGTATCAGAGTTGTGTTTTTTTCTCCCCATGGTTTTTGTGTTCTTTTTTCTTGACAGTCTTTACATTTATTTTGCTAACCCAGAGCCTTCCAGTTCCATTCTCCTAGCAGTCATCTTTGAAAGCCACATTGTAGAAATTTCTTCCTGGGTTTGCAGTCTTTGGACTTGAATAGAGTAGCTGCTGCTTTTTGCTGCACACCTGAACTTCAGTAACTCCCTTTACGCCTTCTGGAATATGTTCAGCCTTTATGAGGCACTTGTTGGAAAACTAGATTCATCTTCTAATGGTTTCTCCTAATCCACAGAAGAGCACATCTCTGCAGTGCCAGTGGGACAGATTGCATTGTTTAACTCTGTAATTGTTACTTAAATGGATTATGCATTTTGCATGCTTAGGAGCATTTTATGAGATAGAGACTGGATTTACATTATATATCGCATTGAGAGGCTCTAGAAAGTCTTAGGCTATTTTCAGCATTGACTTAAAGATGGCTTTGGTTTATATGTTTTTTATAAAACACTATGGTCCTGACTTTTCAGTATTCATCTCACCAGAATGAAGTGAATATTAAGTTCTCATCAAGTAACATACTCTGTGGTTAAGAGTGACTTCACAAAACAAACACAGGGAGAAAATCTGTTCATAAAAGAAGACTTTTGAATCAAGTGAAATGCAGTAAAAATTGAAACAGTGCTATTTGATGCTATGAGGAATGTAGAGGTATTTCAACTATTTCTGGCTGCAGGGCACTTGACATGTTCTGAATGTCACTTTGGTGTCATGTTTAAAATAGGTGATGAAAAGCATACTTAAAGTAATGCAAATGCTCAGGCCACATATTGCTGTAGTTACAAATTCCTGAAATCGTGTTTTTCTTCAAAAATTGCAGCATTGGCTTTTCTTTAAGTGAAACAGAAATAAAAATGAGCATGTGAAATAAATGTTAAGTATGATCTGAAACTTGTTTTCTCTGATCTGGAAATGGATAAAAAGCGGACTTAAAAGTATATGTCCCAACTGTATTGGAAATGTTATGAAATAATTTAAATAGATTATAGTACTGGTGTTCTGTTCTCAAAAAGGTAGGAAATTATGTCATTGATTATATCATGCAGATTAGTGGTATTTAGGCTTTGCTCAATTATCTTCTCAGCTGTTACTTAAACCATTTATTTACAAGTAAACCTTTTTCAATTCTTGGTTAGAGACAGAGCATGCATGTATGCACTTAATAAAAGCTGACAAAAACTAATTCTAAGACCCTTGAGACAAAACACTACAAAATATCCCCAGATTCTGGGAAACATGTTTCCTGACTTTTTGGAAAAGTAATAGAACAATTAATAGGACCAGTGAAAAGACAGATAAAGGCAGTTGGTTTTGACACTTGTATTAAATTTCAGAGAAAAATCCCTAGTATTGATACAGAGCCTCTAAGTCCAACTTCCAAGTCCTTGATGCATCTTTGTAATATCTAATGGCCTTCATGTTTTTAAAATAACTTTGAAAGCTCAGCTAGAGAATATTTGAAGATTTGTTTTCAGAGTGTTGTGATTATTGAAATCCCTTGAAACCTTTTAAAAGCAGGGCCTTAGAATCTTGAAAGTCTAAACAAATGTGCAGAGAGCTTAATCGTAGTGCTACAGCCATAAAAGGTAGACTTGTAATAAGTACTAACAGCTAAGCTGCTGTAACTTCATCATTCTGTATAGTTGTTGTCCCACTTTAAATCCTCCATGTTCATTTTTTACTGAGGTTTGACCTAGTTTTGCTTTATGTGAAAGGGATATCTAAATATGTTTCTGCTCAGTTAAATGAATCATTAAATTGCATTTTTATGGTCTGAGCTGCTTGAAATTCCTTCTTACTTGCTAAGTGTGTTGAAAGTAAAGACCTTGGTCTTGCAAAGTTTTTTCACCTGAGAAAAACAATTGGATACTTCAATTTTGAAAACTTACTGGACTTATGTCTATTTTAAGAATGTGTGAGTGGATGTTACTTTTCTGAAGTTAGTAGAGAGTTACTGGAGAGTACTAAGTTAGAATTTGGCCTTCAGCAGTCACTTATTTTCACTGATTTCTGGTATTTTAAAACAGAAGAAGTTGTCTAAGAAATCAAGTTCACCTTATAGAAGAACGAATGCCTATAGGGAACTAAAGGCGAGGTTGATTGTTACTGATTGTACAGCAGAGATGTTTACATTCTGTGAGATTAGTTTTTGTTTAAGGTTTTAGCATGAAATATGCTTTTGAATTATACTACGAATGAATGGTGATTGTTCATTATCTCCTGTGTTAAACAGGCTATTGGAGAGGAATGTGAAAATACTGCAGCTGATTTCCATGTATCTGACAAGAATCTGTACAATATGGATCTGAATCAGAGAATGAGAGAGCAAAAGTCTGTAGTGGGCAGTAGCCTTGAAACTGCAACTGGTTTTACTAAAACTGATCTCCTGCCTCTGGATGTTTCAAATATCAACCAAAATGGAAGTGAAAACACAGCAACATGGACTGAATCTCAGACAGCATCAGAAGTTGCACTAAATACAAGCCTTGCTACTACCACTCAGCTTGATCCCCAAGGAAAAGTAAAGCTATTTATTTTTTTTAAATAATAATTTAAAAAAACCTACAGAAAGGCTCTATTAGACCGTAACATTTCCTACAGAAATTGTGACTGGCCAACAGCCGTGCATAGTTCTTTGATTACTAATGTTCATCAGATGTGTTATCTCACATCAAAACTGCAGAATTTAGACCTTTCCAAAACAGGACATAATTTATGGCATCAAGATAGTAGTCTGAGAGGCTGGCGATACAATGCTGTATAAAAGTCTTCTCAGACCTCACATTGCTAGATACTGCAGGACCACAGTGTACCCACTGGGCAGGACAGGGGGATTTTCTTATCCCCTATTAATCTTCACAGGGACATGAGTGCAAGAAGGAGGTGCCCAGCTGGAAACAGGCCTAGGAAGCCGAGGGGGAGTGGTATGAATGTCTTGCGTCATGGTCATGGTGTTCATGCAAGCCTATGCAGGTCAGCTCACGAACTGACCTATGATGCTGCATAATCTTCCTTTATATGATAGTCACTGTGATGTGTTTCTTATTTATTCCATTCAGTAATTTATTAAGAAATGCTTGAAAGAGCTGCAATTTCTTACAAGATTCGTTACTTTAGTACTGGCAGATTGTCAGACATCTGTGGTGAACAGGTCTGAAGCCCTTGAATTCATCCTACTAATTTTAAGAGTGTAACTGATGTCTCTAAATTAAAAGTATACTTTGTGACAGATTTGGTATATTACCTGAATGAAAACACAAACCTCAGGTATGTTGGTTTGATCTTTGATGGATTGACTTTTTCAATGTCTGTGTAAGGAATCTGTCTTAATTATGCACATAACTTTTGTGTAACGTGAGTTGAGATCAGTATGACCAATTATATTTTTATGTCAGTATTCTGAACTGATGTTATTTTCCCTTGCGTTAGGATCAATTGCTTTTAATGGAGAAGAGATGCCCAGTATCTTTGGAGGAAAGTTTCACAATCCCAAATTCAGTTAAAAACATGTATGAGAAGACTATCACAATTGCAAAAGGCAATTCAAGTCTAGGTAAGTTAGCTAACATTTTTTGTAACGTTGTGGGGAACATGGCTTTCCATTTTCCTTGTATGTTTTAGTAGTAAAGACTAAATATTTTCCATTTGGTGGGGACAGAATATTCGTTCTTTGCTGCTCTTGCCCTTTTTGACTGTCATGGCACTGAATCCATGTGCTGTCACTGGGGACACAAACGTGAAGTGTCCAGTCCCACTGAGAATTTGTTTTCCCATAAAGGAGGTTAGTCTTTTCCAACTATTAACAGAATAATTTTAATGCATTGGTTTTTAATGTCTATACTAATATAGTGGAAAAACAAGATGCAGCCAAGGAGTGCTATAGAAGAACAATTTGGCCAAAGAACTTCAGACTAGAATTTCAAATGTTTGCAAGCACAAAATGATCTTGCTTCCTGAGGATGGTCAGAAGGGTCTAAACAAGCTGTTCACTTCCTTGCTACAAGTTCGTACTTGTATCTGAAGTGCTGCAATATTTCTGATAAATCATATAATTGATTCATTTAATAGGTAGTAGTTTTGGGTCAATATTATCATTTTGTAATGAAGTTCAGAGTTTTTAAATATCTGCAATCTGCAGCTTCCTGAGCATACTGACTAGAGACACATTTTGGAGCAAACTGGCACAACAAATGGTAATGTCCTGTCCTAGTCTCTGGTGTGGCCCTTGGCAGTGTGAAGGGGAGAACAGGAACAGAACCTTCCCAGAGCCAGTGCGGGAAAGGCTTTTTATTGAGAGGCAGTGGTGTGTCCTTCCCATTTATGGCTAGTGTGTTGGTTTGATTTGGTTAGGTTCCTGATGTTGCTTCTTCCAGCCAACTGCACATCCTTGAGGACTCTCTGGAGTTGGTAGGGCAGGACTTTGTGTGGGTGCTGGCTGTTTGCAGTAACTCCACAAAGGCTTTAAAATGGGCTGTCCATAGAACCGGATGTTTATAAACAGTTCCCACTTAGGATTCCTCTGCTGTGCAGAGGTGGATATTGTTTTTTTTTACAGCTGTGATGCTCTGTTTCAGTGGACTCTCTCACCTGGGATAAACTGCCCTCTAATGACTGGATGCTCAGTCTGCCACCTGTCACTTTCATGATACAGCCATCCTTCAAACTGGATTGGGAACTGATCAGGTTTAAAATCAAGGTCTCCAAAATATAAAACTGTGGAAAAGGTCTAAGGTTTACCTTTCATTAAGGCTAGCTACTACCTTTACTGTTCTCATTGCCAGGCTGTATAAAGTGCAGGTCACAGTGCATTTCATTTCCAAGCATCTGGATTTTGTAAAAAAAGTTTTCCTTGCAAAAAACTGTTAATTCAATAAAGCAGGTTTTCATTTATTTGTTTGAGTGTTTTAAGTGCAGTGAACATACAAAGTAAATTTGATATCAAGCATGAAAATACGAATTTGGAACACATTCCATGTTGGCAGACATTATATGCATGAAAGTAAGACTGGTCTCTATTCATATATACAAAATATGAATGCGAATATCGCTTTCTCCTGGCTTTGGACCAGTCTTTTTCTTCCAGGCTAAGTATGCTCTGGCCTGGGAAGCAGCCTGGGCACAGTGACCAATTTACACACATGGCTGCACTGCTTTTAACTTTCATTTTTGCAAAGGAGATAAATCAAGAGCTGTGAATGATGTTGAAAGCTGCAGCTGCATCAGTTATTTCAGTTGAGAACTGGCTCTTCTTTTTTCCTTTTTAACGGTGTTACCATTGTTGCGTCCCGCCCCAGAAAGGGGAGGATAACCCCGGGTTCTTATTAATAAATCCCTTGGGGTGGAATAGAGTGAAATGACACTGAATAATCGGTGTTTGAAAACATATATATGTAAGTTTATTTTGGAACAATTTTGTTTCAAAAGGTAAACAGATATGTTACTGTTTTGGGTGTTATTCCGTAGCAATATGGCAATATTAAAGCATCTATATCAACAAAGCAACATTAGAGCATAGCAATATGACTGTTAAAGCTTAGCAATATTAAAGCATAGCAATATAGCCCTATTATTAAAGCATAGCAGTATTACAGCATCTACAGCAATATCATCTATAGTAATATAGCAATCATTAAAGCATAAAGATAGCACTTAAGGAAATGCATAAGGGAGAGAGAGGGAAAGAAAGGATAAAGGTGGAAAGATCTATATAGTCACTGCCCGTGGGATCCAGCAATGAAACTTGGCAGTTGCAGCTTCTGTGTATTAGTTGAAGTGGTGATCTGGGGCTCAAAACTCAAAGAAGTTATGACTTATTATACACTTTCTTCTCAGATGGGAACACCTTGTACCTCCCTGGGGTGGGGAGTTTTACAATGGATAGTGTCACGGGCCATGCCATGAGCCTCCAGCATCTCCGAAGACTGTTGCAGCTGCCTATTGTACCAGCATCAATCATGGTCCATCAGGGTCTAACATTTGAGATGTATAGCCCAGGCTAGATGTCCAGAGTTTATGTAAAGGGATTACACTGGTGTGATGAAATAGATTTTCTGCCTTGCGGGACTTGCCTCTTCTTAGCCTCTTCCCTTCTTCAGGCAGGCATCTGCACCCAGGATAGCTGGACAATGGCACCCACTTATCTGATCCTTGAGCAGTACTGGGGGGGCTGGGCTTTGGTGGGTGAGCAGCTGCTTCTTTTCAGTTTGCAAAAGTATTTTAGTAATCTTAGAATGTGTAAATCATTAACTGTTTCAGTCTCTGACACCTGAGTTTGCAGCAGCTCTTCAAATCCGACCACAGCTGGAACGCTAACATTTTGACTATGATTTTTTTAAAGGTAAGAAGACAGCACCCAAATGCAGAAAAAGAGCTGAAATGCCATTGTCCTGTATAAATCATTTGGCAACTTGCCAGTGGTATTTGCATTTTTAACCTGAAATTGTAGCTGTCCAAAGTGTGACATCAGCCTTACAGATCTGTAATGATGATGTCAGCATAGAAACAGGGGAGGGGTTTGTACAGGTCCATGTGATGTTTTTTTTGAAGTGCTATTACACTACCCTCAGTTATGCATGTTTGTTACTGTCTTAACCAGACAGCTAAGTTAGGTTCAGAATTTCAAACCTCATTTCACCTGTTTCCTTGGCAGTTTTCTGTGCACACTGCTTGTGTTCTGGTGGAGATCACTGTGTTGCAGTTACGTTTGAATTCAGATCTGACTGAGTAAAATGTATATGAGCAGATCTGTCAAGAGATGGTTCTTGGAAGGAACATGTGAGTGTAAAAAATGGGGCACTCACCCTGGGATGGCACCTGTGATGTGCTTAGCATTGTAATGTTACTGACCTGAGGAGTAGATGATATACAGTTTACCTCTGCTTTTTCTAGTAGCAAGGCAATAAATCAGTGGCATTTGTGTCTGTATTACAAATCTGATACATTCATCTCTAAATTACACCTGTCCACACCTGACATTATTAACTAGCAAATAATACATACAAATCTCCAGTCAGTAGTAACACCATATTCTTTCAGCAGTTTAATATAAAGGGTCATCATGAAGATGGGTTTTGCAGTTTTTCCAAAGTTAGACCTTAACTTCCACATACCAAAGTAGCGAAGTACATGTATTCCTATGTCTAAGAACATTATTGGGCAGTTCCTTACTAATCAGGGCTACCTTCTCATACTTTAGACAACTATGTTGATCTTGACTGCAAGGGGATGTGAGGAACTAGGACTATTAAAAGATTTTTATTTTCTGAAAAGAGCACTAAAACCCACAAATGAATATCTGAATTACGGTTATTTTTTAAATGGTTATAGTATTTTATTTTTTTTTCTGAGACAAGTATGTAGTCAGATGTTTATATGGTTGGCTGAGCCTGGGTAGCCTGGAATTAACAGCTGCCTTATAAACTATGTTCAACCAGTCTGTTTCCCAAGTCTAAGTTCACAAAATAAAGAGTTCAGACTGTGTCTTCTGTAGCCATGTTTGTATATAAATTGTTGGAATTTATTTAGCTAGTATTTTTGGAGGTTTTTCTCTGGTAGCTATCATCTTCTGTCCACTCACAGTCTGGACAGTAAGGTAAGCACTTGCAGACAGACAGCTGCACTCCCAGTGCTGGCTAGCCTGATGTTTTACGTTGGAAACCAGGAGAACACAGTGGGGTAGTCACTGCCTCCTTCTCCAATAGATATTCCTCTATAAGATGCTCTTATTTCAGTGGCTTTACCTTGTTAGCAAATGAAAACTTTCATATTAAGTGCACAAAGAAAAGTACCAGGTTTGGCAGTAGTAAGATAGTGGAAGTCCTCTGCGTGGACTTCAAGGGTCCTGATCCTACAGCTACCTTTCCAGTGCTTTAGTGAAGAACAGTTTTTCCTGAAACTGTTACCAGGGTTTGTTTCATGAGCACCAACTGCCCTGCTATAATGGTGGCAACTCATGCAGGTAAGAACATTCACAGATGTGTGAAGCCCAGCACAAGTAAGACCCTGTGGGCTCCCCCTGGGGAAGGAGGGATGAGAGCATATCTGTCCTATTTCCCATTAGTGAGAAGAAAGTGGCGTCAAAGGGTATTTGTAAATATAGAGAACTGGAGTCCTGCTGTGCCACAGGTGGGACTGTGGTATAACTCAAATAGTGGACTGTATCCACAAACCACAGACTCTCACAGAAATCAGGACACTCTTCTGGGCCTAAGCTATGGCCCACCTAGGAGAGTAGTAAGGCAGTCGCTATCTCAGTGGGATCTGATTCAGGTTTTCTGTTGAAAATAAGTGTGTGTTTGTATTGGGCCTATGCTCCTAATTACCTGTTTAATCATTTCACCTTCTTTCCAAAGAGAATCATCATAAACTAAGCTGAAATGTATAAACTCGGTGAACCATCACAAGAGGTGAATTTGAAGCAATTTCATTACCTTTTTTGTTAATTTTTTCTTAAATTTTCCACTGTCTTAATTTTTTTATGTAGAGCCTAGTATGTGAAATGACAACAAGGTGAATTAAAGGTACTGTGATTGCAATTTGTAATTCCTGTCTCCTGTTGGATAGAAGAAATGCAAAGGAGAGTAAGAGCAACATTTATAGGCTTGCTGATATTGGCAGGTCGGCTGACTGACTTTTACCTCCCCTGTGGCCCAGGTTTCATTTCCTTGTCTTGGCACCCAGAGCTGGGGCTCAAAGACATTAACTGTTTCATGTGTTTTCACTCTAGGGATGACAGTAAGCTCCAATAAAGATGGCTTGGGAATGATAGTTCGCAGCGTCATCCATGGAGGCTCAATCAGTCGTGATGGACGTATTGGCGTGGGGGACTGCATCCTGTCCATTAATGAAGAGTCAACCACTAACTTAACCAATGCACAAGCCCGGGCCATGCTGAGGCGGCATTCACTCATTGGACCAGATATAAAGTAGGTAAAACCAGATGTTGAATTGCGGTAGGAAAAAGCTAATAATTGAAAACTGGTTATTTATGCAAGTATTTTAAGTGAAAATTTTGTATGTTCTTACACATGAATTTACCTTTAAGTTACAGCTTCAGATGGATAATTCACCTTCAGATTACATTTTCATGAATTTCAAAGATAAAATCACTTGTGTGAGACGCTTTGGATGTTCTTAGGAAAATTACTGTCATGAGTAAGCATCATCACTACTGCTCTGCATGGTTTTACTGAAAGAATGGGGTTAGTCAGAATTTTGCATTCATTACTCTTCTAAAGAAAATAATTATTTCCTCAAGATGTTTGTGGTTCTTAAAGGAGGACTATCTTGGCCATTGCACAAGTCATTTAATTTGATCTCTATAATGAGTTTTGGTTTTGACTGCCAGACAGAAAGTATGACATATGATGTTAATGCAGAAAAATAATGCTTAAAACATATCAGTATGTCTGTGACAAACAGCAGAAACACCCTGTTTTCTGAAGTCAGTTCCAATTTTTATCAGTACATAGAAAGAAACTGTTGCTCTTGTGCATAAATACCTGCTCTTGGGAGTACTATTTTAAATGTGTAGTAATTAACACAAGTTTTGAGATACCCAGTTGATAAGAAAGTTTCTTCTCAAGTTCACCCAATGTGCAGAATTTTAATTCTGCCTTAAAGTACACTTCTTTCTTGCTGTCTTAGTTGTGGAGTTAACTTTGCCCTCATGCACCATCTAGAAATGAGCTTGTTCCTGAAGTTGTGGATGGTGCTGTAGACACCAATGCTGGCTTTGCAACTTCAAAACCTGTGGTAACATGGATTGGGTCAGATAAGCAAATGGGATTAATGGAGTTGTGGGTAATAGAAGCCTCTACTTATTTAAGATGGTGGCTTTGAAAGAGATCAGTCCAATCCCAGTGTGGTTCCAGGTAGTTGTGGTTTCTGTCAGTTCAGATCGGACAGCTGGGCATTCCATATTTCCGCAGAAGTATTCTACTTCGAAGAAACCTGGCATTTTGGGAACAGGTGGTCAAAGTACCTTCACTGTGGGTCGTAGGTTTAATTGTCTGCCCCATAGTTGTCATGCCTTTAGGATTATGATTTAATGTAATATTGTTGAAATAAAAGGGTATGCTCATATAATGAATTACATTATTGGCAATGTTGTCATGTATTTATATACTGACATGAGTCAGTGTTGATAAAATGTATCCTTGGTTATTATTGTAGGCTTCCAAACTGTAATTCTAACTGTCATGATTGATATCAGTTGGTATGTGCATATGCATGTGTGTGTATATCTGCTTAGATACACAACTGCTGCAGCACCATTCTTCTATGAGTCCTTTATTAGTGCTGTAGTTACATGATCAAATACAGATATGTTCATTATTTGTGCTTATTCTTTTATAGCTGCTGCGTTTTACACTGTTTGACTTAAGTTTTGTTTTATAGTCTTTTGCAGATACGTTGGAAATACTAAAATCTTGCCTTAGATGTGAATATTCAGATTTTCCAGAGAAAAGTGCATCCTCTTTCTGAAAGATTTTGCAGAAAAGGGGCAGTTGCTATTCATGTTTTTAATTAAGATTTTTTTTTTTGTATTTATAATTCTTCATTGTATTCCTATAATAAGGTTTTAAAGTGAGTGGGTAATGTCCCAAATCAGAAATTGGAGATAAGGAGCATTATGTCATGACAACTCATGTTTTCTGGGAGGGATACACACACAGACACACACACACATATGTCAATTCAGAGCTAATGTGGTGCATCACCTTGCAGCATTTGTGATATAAGGGCCAGCATTTCAAATATTTAAATTGGATCTCTTTAGTGTCTTCCTTGGGAAGCAAGGGTACACTAGCACTTGGATGTGACCATTGAGATATCATACTTCTCTGTCCTTACTGCAATATTGGCACCTTGACTTTTAGACTGAGCTTCTTTTGGCTGGCAGGTTTCCCCCAAAAAATGATTAAGTAGGAGTACTTTACTGTGAAAGCTGTATTTCAGCAGCAAATGGTGTTTGCAGAGACAATACAAAGCCATTATTACTGGCCATTTGAAGGCTTTGTTAAATTTTATTAAAGGAAATTTGATTTTGAATAGGTCAAGAACCATCAATCTGAGCTTCAGACTTGGGTAGTTAATTTTTTTTCCCCTTTGTGTGTGGTAAACCAGATGTATGGCCTTACCAGAATGCATTCTGTTTCATGTCTCGCTCTACCTTGCCAGGAGCTTTTATATTTCTGTAATACTAGCCAGTGTTTTGTGCTCAGCAGCAGCTGCTTGTAACATCTGTCAGATAATTACTAGAGGTGTATTAGAATTCACCTGACTGAAGTGTGGGGATGAATTCCTGATCAAGAAGTAAGATAGATTGCAATTCCATTTTCCATGCCTGTTAATAATCACTGCTATAGACAGTAATAAAGAGCAGATGCTTTCTGGGATGAAGCAGACATGGAATGGGAAAAAAAAGGACAAAAAAAAAGCAGCTCACACTTTTAACTACATAAATATACCTCTCACATTCAGCATGAGACATTAACATTTGTTAACACCATTGTAAAAAGATGCTGCATCGTATGCTTCACATTCTAGATCTTCTCCAGCACCTGCTGATGATCAGGCCCTCTGTTATGTGTGAGTATTGGCGATTCAGAAACTCATTATGGCTCTATGTTGCAACTTGTCTCTAAAATCATTCCATGCTTTTACGACATCAATAGTAATGTCAGGGATATATCCAGATATAGGTACATATTCTCTCTTTCCTTGCGTATGTTTGTGTGTGCATGCACATGTGGCTGCACATGTGGATGTATATATTTTTTTTTCTTATTAAAAAAGGATATGACTGTGTGTGTATACTTGTATATATATGTATGGCTTTCAACTTGAAGATTGGAGCATACTTTTTAAGTCTGGAATGAAAATACCTGTATTTTAAAAAAATTATGGCTAATATTTTTAAATTTTATCTGTGACAGCCACCCAAGATGTGCTCAGAGCACGTGTGCATGTGTGTGTATGTGTACAAGGTTCACTGCTAGAATTGGCATGAGTACTTTGTACTGATATCTGGATTAATCTCAGTGTCATATTTTCTGTGGCACTTACATTTTACTTCATGTATAAAGAGGTTCAAAGTAAACCTTAAATGTTTGTTAGAGTAATGTGTCCTGAACATTTTCCATACTTCGTTACTTGGTTTGTTGGTGTTTCGAGGTTTCGTGTGGCTGTTAAGTCAAGCATGTGATAAATGTTCCTCTGTGCTGCATGCGGTGTCATATTTACAAGATACTTTCATGTGTACAACCATTGGTGTTTCCATTGTCACTGCTTTAGTTGCTAGTGCATATCTCAGGAGGTAGGAAAAGTGGTTATATCTCTCAAGAAAGAAAACCAGAACACTTTCTCTTTCAAGCTGTACAGCTGTGAAAGAGAGGAAATGGTTAAACCCTTCATATACTTTCCTTTGAAGCTGTTGAACTTCAACTTTTCTTGGAGCTAGGAAATACAGCTCAGAAATAGAATAGTCATTTACTTGTTTCCTGTTTTCTGTGCCTTCACCCCTGTTTTCTGGCACTTGTTACTCTTACTGTCTTCCCTGTAACTGTATCAAGGCATTTGCCAGTCTGTTTTGCAGATGAACCATTCAGGTCCCAGAGTGGATTTTTATTTCCACTATACAGCACAAGGTTCAACAGAGTCAGTCAGAGGAGCCCGATGCACTTCTTCTGGGCCCCTCATCATCCCAGTCACAGGCTGAGCTCTTCAGGATGATGCTGGATGTCGTCAGACCTCACTATGACCTCCAAGTGAGCTACAGTAGCAATCCAGCAAGTGATGGATTTGATAACTGGGGAGTGTCTGCTCATGAGTACGGGGAAAAGCATGTCTGCTCATGTTTAACAGGGAAAAAACTCATGTAAATTGAAGGTCTTTAATACAGTGTGACCTTGCCAAGTGTTACAAAAGGCAGAAGCAGGTTGAACGCCTCATAGCAAAGACTACTTTCTGGTATACATATTTCCTAAAACTGTAATTTACAACAGAGAAAGGTTTTTTAGGTATAACTTTTCATTACAATAACATGCAAAAGGAAAGAGTGGAGGAGGACAGTCACATTGATAATACAGCTTAGATAAAAAGAGCAGGTAGGGAAACCTTTGCAATTAACTGAACTTTGGAAATCATGAGCAAGAAACAAAGGTGAACTACGCAGCATATAACTTTTCGTGTGTTTGATCCATGTAATTTAGTTTTCTTTTCTATGCTATTTTTTGCAAAATGCAAGGGTTCTGGTTTATATTTGTGAAATAGCTGAAGCATTACTGAAATTTAGTTGTAGATAAGAATGAACAGTTAAAAACATACTGGATGTTCCTTTGAGTGCTTTAAAATACGCTATTCAAACTATAGTTAAGCACTAGAATAGAAATAATGTATTTTTCCAAAGAGCTAATATCTAACAGCTCCCAATGAGACTATCTAATTTTTACTCCATCTGTGGAAATCAATTAGGTAATTCAATTGCTCAATTTTAGATGTTTTTTTTAAAAATGGTGGAGTGAACTTCTCTCCTTAGCTCCTGTGCTGTACACAGAAAGGGAAGGTAAGGCAGCTTTTGGGAGATGTTGCTAAGTAGCGTATGAGGCTCTTTAGGAGCATCCTTTGTGTCATACCTTTTAAATGTTCCAGCACAATATCAGTTATTAAATCATATAAAACAATAGGATATCTCAGAAGTTGGAGTGCACATGGTTTGCCTCACCCTTAGCTGACCTCTAATGCTGACATAGGAGGTAAGGACTACTACTACCCTTGAACCTTGGCACCTTGCATAATTGCTTGCCGCGTGCCCCTTGCACAAAAGGACTCGACAAGAGTTAATAGATACTGGACACTGTACTGTCAGAGATCCCATTCTGCTGTATACATCCAGGCTGGATCTGGGCTTATCCCTTTCCTCTGTAGGAGTGTGCCATTCTCCTTTCCAGAACAGCTGCAGTTTAGCATAAAGGAGATTGTCTGAGCCTTCCAGTCAGCAGAAACATTGTTTGCAGTTCTGGGTTATTTTACTGCAGCTGTCTGCCAAGGGAAAATACATTATTTCCTACTTATTTTTATAGGGTGAAAATTGATGAATTTGATAGGGATGAAACTGATGAATTTGATTGGGGTGAAACTGATGAATGTAACATAATTAATGTTACATTTTCTTACATTGAAATGCAACTTGCACATCTTGTAGCTTTTGTAGAGGCAAGGTATTCTTATGAGCTTACTGGGTGGAGCTTCTGCATCAGCATTTGACCTGTGAGAGTTTTGTGAGCATAATACTAGCACTTTGCTATATTTCAACACACCTGGAGTTTGAGATGGCTAAGAAGTAGTAGTGATTATTTTCAAAAGTTCTTTCCTCTCATGTTTCTTGATGTTTCGCTGCTGGGTCTTCACAGAATAACTGCTGCATGTCTTTAGTCTTTCCCAGTGCTAGAATGCCCTCAGGAAAGGCAGATAAGAGTCAGTGACCTTCTGCTGAGTGTTTGTTTTCTAGTGTATGCTAACTTCCCACCACTTCAAAAGGAAAATACTTTGTGTCAAGCACAGTAACACTTCAGTGCTTGAAAAAAGGGCCAAAGTAGAGCCTGGAGGAGATTGAAAGAAGAGGAAAAGCTGGTGATAATAGGGATATTTTAGAAATTTCCATTAGAAGAGCTGTGGAGTTCCTTCTGTTCAGCACTTTCATAATGACCCTCTTTGCACTTTTCTAAATATGGTAGATGTGAGAGGAGGTAGGGAACATGCTGGGACACAGACAAAGATGACAAATAAAGGTGGTTATTAGGATAATTTTGGTAGAGTGCTTTGAACTGACAGCATTAGTCATATAAAAGTTTATTTGAGCTGCTGTCTGATGCTTGCTGTATCCAGCAGAAAACCAGTGAGAGGGGGAATCAGTGGCAGTCAGGGTGTGACAGAGAGAGAGAACTTCTGTCAGGGAATGACTGGACAGGAGACAGCTCCAGGTTCGAGCCTCAGAGCTGAAGGAGTCTCTCCTCACAGCTTACGCATCCTTGTGAAGTGGTCCAGATTTTTATTTTCCTCTGTCTCTTCTGTGGGGAAATATGTTCATTTTTCTTTTAACAATGTGATGCATGGGTAGACAGACTTTTTTTTCCCCCATCTTTTTTCCATTAACCTTAGTTCTTGGCAGACTTGGATGTGATAAAAAGCTGCTTTTTGTACAACTAGATGCTTTTAAGAAGACAAAGCATCATTAAAGGAGGGCCATCTAAGTAGCCCTGTTTATATCATGGTATCCTTTTGCCTATAGAATGGAGTTTTTAAAGAAATATTCTTCATGTCTTAATCTTTTTTTCCTTCCTTTTGTTTCCCCCTCCCCAGTCTATTGGACCATTTCTGTTTCTGGCATTCAAACATTGAGTAGAGTCTGCATGTCATTTGGTTGGTGAAACATGACTATCTGACTGTCCCAAACTGCCTAGAAGTGCATGAAGGGGTGGAGGAAGGAGTTGAGCAGGGGATTGCTCCCTGCAGCATAGGTGGTATGCTGTATGTCCAAATCTGTGGACAAAATAAATACAAAACCACACAGGAAAGCACAAAACCTCCTACAAGTCAACTTTCAGAAACATTTTTAGCAGTCATTTTGTGTGGTAATGGTGCCTCAAACTTCACAGATCCTTCAGTGTTTGTCTTTGCTCAAGGACTCTCTATTTGACTGAAGCTGGATTGTCTCTGTTAACACTCTTGTCATTTATTTTAATTACAGAAATATATGTGCTGTTCAGCTACTTAATTTGACTATAAATGCATATTTGTTGCAAAGTCACAAGGGATTCATATAACAGCTTACTCCCAATGTACTTGCATTGTGCCTTTGAAGCCAATGAAGTAGTCCTGAGTGGCTTCCTCATATCCATACCTCACACCCACCAAAGGGAGGACTGGCAGTCCTCATGCTACTTTAATCATGTCCCATTTTATTGCAGTATTACATATGTGCCAGCAGAAAATTTAGATGAGTACAGGGCCGGTTTGGGACAAGAGACAGAGGGAGCTGTGCCACCTGAACTTTTTCCGTCACATATTGTCAGGTGAGTCAAAAGGCTTATGGTTTTCTCCCACAGAGCTCTCAAATGTAGCTGTTCCCATACACTTTACACATTTTGGGAAGATAAGTTAGTTTTGGAAGAGATGAAAGATGGATGATTTTCTTAGACCAGCAGCCGTTACAATAAAAAGCTGTTCAGAATACAATTTTTGCTTTGAGTACAAAATTTTTTGAACATTTTTTCAAAGTTTGATCTGTTTGATACTGTTTGATTTGCCCAAAAAGGAGATTGAATTCTGTTTTATCCTAAATTTCTCTTAAATACCATGCAGTTTGATTTACATGTTGCCACAAATACTCAGTATTTTCAACATAAGAATTTACTACTCATGATCTTTCCAGAATGTAAGTGGAAAGAACTAATTCTGCCATCCTTTCCTTGAGTTTCAAAAATTCATTGCAGTTACAGTCCAAAATTTCAAAGTGACTAATAATATTTGGGGTTTTTTTTAAATTCATCTCCAAAAGCAGTAACATTTTTTAAGTGCTGTTGTTGTTATTTATTCCATTTTGAAAATAGTCAATAATTACCTTTAGCTCTGGTTTGGTTCTTGTTCCAAATTGCATAGTCTTTTATTCTGTGATTGTGGATAGCAACTTCATTGCAGAAAAAAGTGAATAGGGAATCCCCAAACACCAAATGTATTCTAACAGACATCTGAAGAAGAAATTCCTTATGTGAATCCTGTGTACAAATTCTAGTGCTGGCAGGGTGATTCAATACATGAAATTTTTCAGAAAAATCTAATCATTATATGAGTTCTTTAAAAATTAATTGCATGTTCCTATTCATCATTAGGGAACTCCCAGAGCTTCCAGAACGTGAAGAGGGGGAGGGAGAAGAAAGTGAACTTCAAAATGCAGCTTTCAGTAACTGGAACCAGCCCAGAAAGTAAGTGCAGATCTAGTTGCACAGAATAAAATGTCATATGAAATTTAAAATTTTTGAAACACATAGTATATTTTAAGAGGAGTAAGAAAACAGCAGAAGTGCTGCAATTATGTATGTTGTGCATTGCAGGAGTTGATTTTTACTGCCATTGGGCTAAATATAACAGTGTCTTGATTGTTTTAGTAATTTATCTTTACTTAACCCAGGCTGATTCTTAGGGATCCAGAAAGAAGAGATGAATAGAAGGACTCAAAGTTTTTATCAGAATCCAAAATAAAGTGACCAACAGTAGACTCAATTACAGACTTGCTGAGCAATTCAGACGATAACTCCCACAGAAAAACAAAACTTTGCAAGGAGGGTTATTTCAGAATAAAATAATTGTGCAAATCCAGGTGTCTTCAGTGTGCAGCATTGTCATAATCACAACAGATTTTCATTTATTTTGGCCCTTGTTTTTTCACAACAGGGTTGAACTCTGGAGAGAGCCTAGCAAGTCATTGGGGATCAGCATTGTTGGAGGACGAGGGATGGGGAGCCGCCTGAGTAATGGAGAAGTGATGAGAGGGATCTTTATCAAGCACATCCTGGAAGACAGCCCAGCCGGCAAAAATGGAACTCTGAAAACTGGAGATCGAATTGTAGAGGTACCAGCTGAATGCCTTTTGCTGCAATTCCCCCAGCATCTCAGGAGCTGCTGAGATGGATTTGTAGTTCTGGGCTGACAGCTGTATAATTGCTCCAGCTAACACCACTTGAGCCATACAGACTGTGTTACCATCTGCTGATGTTTATGTGCAGTCAGCTGTCTGTTAAGTTGAATATCTAACCTGAAGCATAGATGACTGACTATGTGAGCAGGGTTCTACAAAGCCAGCAGTTCAACCTGCCTGTTTTAAAGCCAGCATGTGTAGGAAAAAGGTTAAGTTTGGTGAAGCTAAAAGATTTCACTTTTGCTTATTGGGTAGCAACAGAAATGGCCAGTGCAGATCATGCAAATAAATACCAAGCTTATTTCTCTCTTAAATCTTAATCAGATCACATCATTCTTATGCATCTTGTGCAGTAATTAAGGGAGACACATTTTTTTTAATTCCTGACATGAAGAAATCTGGGTTTGATGTTTGGGAAAGTAAGTACACTTGTGTCCATGCCTGAGGGTGAGGTAGCCATTGGTGTTGCATGAAGGGATTTATCTAGATTTCTCTTCTACTTAGCCAGTCCTGTGTTCATACAGCCACTTTTGCTTTCTTGCTTAAAGATACTGAAGAATGAACATACTGAAAGAATAGGTCTTCCCTGTGATGATTATCAGTATCAGGCATTACCCTGTCTCCAGCATCAGGCTCTTAGGAACTGCCCTCCATCCTACTGGATGTCCTTAGCTGACTGTCCATCAGTAAGAATGTAACCAGGAGGGTGACAGAGATGGTGATTCTGGATCAAACTGGGCTTGCTTTACACAGTGGCACTGAGCTGCAGTTTGCTGTTTGCTATAAGATCCCTATCAAGGATCTTGAAATAATACCTTACTATAAGTAGCACTTTCTTCAACAGGATGGAACAGTTTTTGGTATAACAAGATGTTTGTTATAACAAGACAGGAGTTGGAATTTTGCTTGATGGCCACAAAATAAAAATAGTCATTTTATTTGAATAACTGGATTTTTATGAGTGCAGTTGGCTCTGACAGTGATAATTGCAGAAGTTGGAATGGGTGAGTGAAATTAAAATGTTATGTTAATGTGACTGTTTCTGAATAGATTATTTCAGTTTCTCAGGTTGTGACATATCTGAGCTTTATCTCCACTATTGCATACAGTATTTCAGACATGAGGAGTTGGAGAGCCTTTGTTCAGTTCCTCATAGGTTTAGAATTTCTCTCAGGTTCTTTTTGTGCTCTCTTATTTACATTGAATGGTTAAGTTTAAAGGTAGAGTTAGACGATTAAAAAGTTCTCATATAAAGTCTTATAACTTTGTGTGCAAAAATTACCACTAACAAATAACCTTTCTGTGTTAGCTTCTAGCTTTTGTTGTGGTCCTTGTGAGAATACTTTACTGATGCTAACCTCACCTTAACATTATTCTTACCTGACAAATTTTTTTCACACACCAATATATATGAAGACATGAAGAAAAGCAACAAGGCAAAAATTTGTCCTTAGCCATCCTTTGTAAGTGCCTTCTTCTAGAAGAGAGAAAGCTTTTCAGCTCTGACCTAAAAATTTGACTTCTGGAGAAAGTGCCTAGTAGCTAAAATTGGTCTTATCTTGCTTTTTCAAAAGCAAACAAACAAACAAACAGCCCCCCAAAAAAAAATTGTGAAAGACTCTACAGCACCTAACAAGTTTCTGTTTGTAAATCTCATAAAGTCCTGGGAGGTAGATTTCTCTGAGATAGGATTTACAGGAAGCAGTATTTGGCAAAAACTACCACTGTCTTCAGATTATCATATCTCTTATGTTATGTTGCCTATGGAAAAAATGAATGGAGCCTGAACCAAGAATGTTGAAAAACCTGTTTTTAAAACAGAAGAATAAGAGAATATTTATTTAATATCCTTTCAATGTTCTTGGAAATCCCAAACCTGTGTGTGACGGACTTTAGGCCAAGTTAGTAGAAAGCTTTTCACTAGAAACAGAGGTTTGGGCTCAGGTTTTGGTCAAAGTTTCCTAACCAAAACTCAAAACTGACTCATGATTCTTGTAGCTTCTTGCAATGTTAAGATGAGGCCTTCCAATTACAGGTGGATGGAATTGACCTCAGAGATGCCAGCCATGAACAAGCTGTGGAAGCCATACGGAAGGCAGGCAATCCTGTAGTCTTTATGGTACAGAGCATTATAAGCAGACCAAGGGTAAGCATTAAGAATATTGAAAGAGATGTAATACATAGTAATAAATGAAACAAATGTTCAAGATGGTGGTGTTTGGGAATGGGATATTTAATCCTGAAAGTGCCATCTCAGCTACTTTAGGAACAAAGATTTGATTTAAGTATTATTTCCATTTAGAATGAAATCGATTTGGATTTGGAATTACCCTCCAGCACGCCGTCCACAAACTATTTTGAAAAGCCTCAAGAAAGATAATTTGTTGGGGGGCAGAGTAGGAGTCTAACTAAAACCAACTCTTAGAGATTGACAGCGTGTCTGAGGAGCGCATGCAGAAATACAGCACCTGTTAAAAAATTCTTTGGACATTAATGAAAGGACCTAGAAGTGCACGGAAGTTTTCTGTCACTAAACTGCATGGACATTGCAGACAAAAGCTACTGAGCTTTAATATAAGTTGCTTGCATCACTAGAAACTAAACTTCCTCTTTGTAGAGTCTGTGTAAGCTGCGTGTTTATTTACTAGTTGTCTCATAACTCTTGTTCCCCAGCCAGAGTCTCTTTATAGCCCTTCTTCAGCTTCTGCTCCCTGTGGGCAGAAAACTACTAACCCATTTTATCGTCAGTCATCTAAGGTAAAGTTGCATGAAAAAGCTCTATTGAATGTTGATTTTTGATAATCAAACTACTAAAATAAGGCTTTTGTGTTTGCTGTGAACAGAATTGCCACTGCTGAATGCTTAGGCCAGTTTGGGATGGGAGTGATGCCATTACTTTATCACAACTTACTTTTGTTTAGAGGATGCTCCTTTCCTATTTTTAATTGTAGTTATTTGTTCTATTTTCAAATTATTAAGCTTGTTGGTTATTTTTTTACTGCACTAACAAACCCTGGTTTCTCTGTAAGCAGAAACATTGCAATTGCTCTTGCTGTGCACATACATTACATTGTGATCTTCGTAAATGGCATTATATTTATTATCTTCATCTTTTGAAACTTGCATCTGTACTTTATAATAAGATCTTATAAGGGAATTTCCTGCTTTCATTCATGTGCAGTCACCCAAATAGCTAACTGCCTGCACAGAGTTGCTATATTTAATATGATACGGGTTGTATTTAGCCAGGCAGTCAGTTTCAAGTGATATGTAGCTAAGGAGTCCAGTTCTGCTTTGTTTTTTTCATTCAGGCTTATCTAGTAGATAAAGAGATCCTGAGTACTCCAGAATAGTCCAAGTAATGCAAATGGGCTGTGAAAAGCTATTTTGCTAATAGCTAATTAAGCAAAGGATAATTTTGCTAATAAGGAGTTACTCATTGAGTCTGTGTTTCATATTGATACTGCTCTGGTTATTTCTGAGTAAGAAATAAAATGTCACCGTGATTATGATGCCATAGTATTATGCCTACAGCATTGTGCTATAGGAAATGCTAGCTAGTTTCTGATACCTTAGCATCTTGGACACATTAATAAAATTATGAACAGAAGTTAGTTGAAAAAAGAAAAAAAAGATAAAAAAAATCCTATTAATTTAGGTTTTGATTTGAATAAAAAAAACAGCAAAAGGGAAAATGCCCTTTATTTTAACATTTGTTTTTCTTATTCTGTGCAAGAAGGTATGCTAAACTGAACTGTTCAGGCAAACTCAAATGCTCCATATTTTATTATAGTAGTCAGTCCACATTGACACAATACTGTTGCATGGATTAGAATTTGGACTAGTATTTTAGGAACTATGCCATCATGAAAAATATAAAAGGCAAGCTTTGAATGACTGTAGCTGACCTTTGTTTCCTCTTTTACTAGGATTTCACTGTTGATATATGAAATATTTGTGATGCTTTTCTTAGTTTCCTAAAATTCATCAAGATACATTTTAAAATTTTACGCAGATGACAAATGTAGGTGTTAAAGTGTAATAGGATCATTACAGTAACAAATTACTTGTCGCAAACTTCTCTAAAAGATGTGTGTAAACAAAACATCTTACTGTACCTTAGGGGTACAGCCTGTTGACTTTGAGTGACTTGACAGTGAGAAACCTTGTTCATGCATGGCATTGCTTTCTCACTGCTGAAGACACAGTGAAGTCAAGACCTATATTGTCTTATCAAATTACATTACTTTTTTGCAATACAGTATTTGAAAATAAATGTTTAGAGACGCGTTTACTATTTTCAGAAGCATTTAGAAAAAAGCAAAATGCTTTAAGAAAATTTTTAAACAGCAATGTACGTTTGGATTAAATTACTCGATATAAACGATCCTGCAAGCTTTTCACATTCCTTTCCATTTACCATACTTCTTGTTTTCCGCCATGTTTACATTGCAGACCTAAGACTTGTAGGCTATTGACAGATGGATATATCTGTATCATGTACACATGATATATTTCCAACAAACTGTGTGATCAGAGCTGGTCCTTCTTAATTAAGTTTGTTCTGATCTCAAACTGAGTGAGGAATATAAATGATCAAATTACATCCTTTAATTTGGTCTAAATGTGTAAACTCTTTTAATGTTAAATAATAATGAGGAAATAACTTCCATCACTAAAACGGAAGACCAGAGAATTTAGTTTCAATAAACTATAAATTCAGGCAATTATAGGTGCATGCACTCATATACAAAGTATTCAGTAAAAGTCATTATTAGATATGAAAGCTGCTTAGAGATGCCTAATATTACTAAACCTTCTCTTTTGCGAAGTAAACAGTGAGATGCTTGTACAAAATTGTACAAATAGCACATAAATTTTCTCATCTTTGTGCTGCTCAATTCTGTACTTCATGTAGTTTGTGAAGAGTAGAGAAAGGTATGAACATCAGTGCTTTTCCTCTATGCTATGCTAAACAAATCTGATAGAAACACAGAGCAAATACAGTTTTGCCCACTTTCACCTATCTGTAGCAAAGTGCAGGAAGTGGACCTTGTTTAGTTAGCCCAAACAACTACATAAATATGTTTTGCTTCATAAGTAAAAAGGGTTCATTTAAAATTGGTTTTGCTTAGTTTCCATTATGCTTTCCTTTTAGAACTCTTCCCCATCTTTCCCGCAGAACAGTGTTTTCTGTAGGCCAGGTGTCTTCAGCAGCACTAATCCATTTGCTGATTCTTCTCAGTTCAACACCAGCAAGGTGGGAGGATGACACACTGTCTGCTTTTGACTCAGCAAACATAATATGTGTGCTTCTTTGCCATTTGTGTTTCTCTGCATTTAAATTCTTTTATACGAGTTTGGGTAAAATACTATGCTGATGAGAGTGGGAATTAAAATGACACAGAAAGCATACACATAGTAAAGTTATAGAGAAGTGGAAAACGCCAGCTCTATTAGTCATAACTACTAAATCTGAGCTATTCAGAGCTACCAAAGGAGTAGGTTCTCAAATACAAGATCAGTCCCTGTGGTATATGTTAAAGTATCCCCATGAGTCTAACTCTCTCATCAGTGTGTCAAGTGTTTTGCTGCTATGTACTTCTTTTATGTGGTTAAAACTTTACAGCTTTCATATCTCACTTTTATTTTTGCATGAAAAAATCCAAACATTAGCAGCTTTCAGTTTATAGTGTTGAAAATATTTTCCCTCTACTTCTTGAAAAATCTTTTAATGCACCATGAACAAGATGCTGACATCTTTGGAAAAACTAAAAAAGTTAGGGTTTTGTTGTTTGGGTTTTTTTTGGGGTTTTTTTTGTGATTAGGGCTTACTGCATGTTGTTCACAATGGGAACAGAGTTAACCTCTAACAGAATAATAAATAAAAGCTTAATTCTTCTTTGCATGCATTCCTGATTTAATAAAATAATTTCTAGCTGGTTTTACATCTTGGAAGTGATTGTGCCCTTCTATTTTCCCATGTTGTCAAATACATCATATGTGCAATGAACATCTGTGATAATACATGTGGTGTATAATTGCATGTGTGTTCTTAAAACTGTTTTTCATGTTTGTTACAGTTTTGTATCTGAGGAAAGGGAATAGATATGTAATATAAATGATGGATTGTATTTTCTATATTTTCAAAAGTATTTCTGAAAAATATTGCACATATTTTAAAAGAATACATAATGGTCTTGCAGTTTCTGCGTAATTTCTTTTTTAGCATTAATATAAGAATGGCCTTTTGTCATCTCTGTTCTCTTGCTGAACTAAGGTTCATGTACAGTAAGTTACTTTGCTGAATCAGGGTCCTTAATAACCATTAAATACTTTTGTCTGTTTATAAATAGAGCTAATAAAGTTGCTGCAATTAGTAAAATGAATCCATAATTGAAAATGAGTTATTCATTAACAGTGCTGTATATTGCCAAAGGTGCTGTAACATGTGGATTGCTGTTTTCTGTTACTGTAGGAGGTATCGAATCCAGTTAGGGTTACCTTCCGTTGTTCCCCAACTAACCCCTTTGCTCCCACACCATTCAAGGTTTGTCTTGATTCCCATCAGTGGGTCCTACTGTATGTGTGCTCTACATTTGTACATGGCCTGTGATATCTTCCAGAGTACTGCTTCTTCCTCTGCCTGTGCCTTCATTTTTTCAAGCTCCAGACTTGCTGCCATTTTCAATATTTGCTTGGCTGTGATCAGAGTGACCCTAGTAGCCGAACTGGTTCATGCACTCTCTGATGCTTTGCATTTTAAATGAAATACTGTGCTGTGGCACACTGAAAGTATTTCATGAGTTAAAGTATTTTAGGTTTTCTGTGTGTTGCCCGATTCAGGGAGCAAAAGTCTTATGTGTGTGTAAACTGTGGAGGCCAACTTCTGCTTCTCGCTGTGCACGTGTGTCAGGTTGAGTTTTGGGGGCAGGATGTGTTCCCTTCCACACAAATGGCATTGTAGCATGCTTTTTACCCTTCCGACAAAGGAGCCTTGCTTTTACTTTCATTTCAGCATTTCCTTCAGAAATGTTGAGATTTAGGTACATGTGTACAAAGGTACAGAAAGAAACATTTTTTGTCAATCAGATTATGGTGGCTGCAGTTAATAAATGCTAATCTGTCAGGATGTAGCCATACATCCATACCTTACAGATCTTCCAGAGGTCCTTGACCAATATTTTGTTAGTTTTTTAGTAATTTTTTCATTAATTTTGCTGTTCCTGGACACTGTCCAAGAGTACCCCTAAATTAATATGTTAATTCTGGTTTTAAAACACAGAGACTACTGTAAGGTTTGCTGATCTGGTTTGCTCTCACACTTGCTATCGGTTTGCGTGGCAAGGTTGTGGTAGCTGTGGGGACTATGGAGTGGCTTTTATCTTGTTTTTTTCTCCCATGTCCAGCTGAAGAGGGGAATGATAGAGCAACTTTGATTGGCAGCTGGCCACCGGCCAAGGTCAACCCATCACAACACTGTATTTCCTCATTTTTTTCAGTATATTATGTAGCTTTCTAGTTAATCTCTAGGAAACACTCTGAAAAAATAGTGTTTCTAGAATTTCTCTCCCTTTCACTCCTCCTTGATATGTGGAGGTATGTTACAATTTTTCTTTATGGTGGACATGCGAATTTTGATTGTGAAAAATCATTTTGAATGTTACTAGATAGGGTTTCCACCCTACTCTCATTCTAATGGGTGACAATGTCTTTGCTACAATTTTGCTGCTTCAGTTTAGAGATGCTAGGTATCATCTCAGCAGGATGACATTGTCTTAGATTGGAAGCATGAGACAAGGTTACTAAAGAGATGAAGTCATATAGCATTTATTTGCATTTTTAATAAAAATTATTAGTTTGGTTGTTACATGGAAACTTCCCACACTTTTAACATTTAATGACTTCTTAGTTAAGTTGCTAGAACAAGTTCCTAAATTAAAGGAAAATGTTTTTCAAGCAGAAGCAGAATGAGAGAACTGAAACAGGGCATTTGCAATTTCTTTAAATCTTTGGAGTTAAAGAATTCAGATAAGTCATCTTCACTGGGAGATGGGACCTTTCTTAAATCTCAATATGACTAAATTGGTAGCTTCCTAAGTTTTTCAACACCTTCAATTTGGAAGATGGACGTTGTTATTCATTTCAGTCTGTTGCCTTTGATGAAGAAATTATCTGAGTGTTTTTGGCACCTAGAGACACAATCTGAAATACTGTATTCAGACTTTTGCTAATGGAAGTGTGTATGTATGGCCAGTCTTCGCGAATGAAGATTTTGGGAAAGGTCTTTTACCTTTTCAAGCCTGCACAATGGATTTTTTAGGTGAGACACAGCCTGCGCTGAACTGAGCCCACCCTTTAATCCTAAGGTTCATCTGCCGGGGCCAAGCAAGCTTGGACAATGGCAGTGAGGTCCTCAGGATGTAGGTTTGTTGAGTGACCTTCTCATAGATGGATGGCCTTACAGGGCTGACGAGCTCCATCTGCCTGGGGGAGTATCCCTGACCGGGAATCGAACCCGGGCCGCGGCGGTGAGAGTGCCACATCCTAACCACTAGACCACCAGGGGTCCCCGCTAATGGAAGTAGTGAAAGCTGAAATGATGCGAACAGGGCTATGAAGCTAGGGCAACACACCGGAAAATTCTACTGTTGGAAAAATAGTTGGTTTTCTTTTAAAGTTCTTGTTACTTATATCAATAGCTGATCTTCCAGTATCAAAGTCTCTTGGGCATGCATAAGCTTCAGAATTATGATATTCAGACACAAGTTTCTTGCTTAGATGTTTACTCTTTAGCAAGACAAAATCATACAAATTACAAACACTTAGTGAAATCCCTGATCAGAGTCCATATTCCTCAGGGGAAATTACTTGAACGGAGGATTGCCATATTGTGGATTTGGGCATTTAACCATTACATTGCAGTAGTCATGTGTTTGTACTTCTTACTTTTTTATGAATATGAATAGACCACATCAAGACTAAAAGTATCTGTCTCTTGTGGTTTAATATGTATCTTTCTTTGTTTGATCTCCTCTGTGCACCTTATAGGAAACTAGTAAATAAGACTGAAAAAGTCCAGTCACTGTAGATTTCGTCAATTATCATCTGTTTCATTTTGGTTTTTAATTTTCCTTTCAGTTAATATGCCAGTTATTCTCTTTTTCCTGGAGGCATTTTTGAAAGCATCCAGTTTTTTGTTTCCTTTCCCTTTCCTTGTATTTGGCTTCCAAAGCATATGATAGGAAGAAATTATATGCAGTGGCTTTTAAAAATAAAATGAGGTATAAGTCTTTTGCAATTAGAGCATTAAAAAAAAAATCACTTGAGTCTTTGTAAGAGACTTTTTCAGAAATATGAAGTGGCACATAAAACTTTACTGAATTGGGCTTTTATTGTGAGTTTTGTTTGTTTCCAAATACGTTTTGGAGTGATGTTATCTCTTACCTTGCCTGGTGTTTGTTTCTGTCTATGATCTCTTTCAGCCTTTCTGTGTTGTGTTATTAATTTAGAGTTTCAGTTGCTTGATATTTAAACTTCAAAGCAATAGTCATTACCATTTTGACGTTTTTGTATACTAGTTTGCCCTGCACAGAGTCTACATTTTCTTAGCCACTGCATTTTTCTTATTCTCCACAGGCATTTGGTCAGTCTGATGTAGAACCAGAAAAGACTTCACTTTGTAATTTGCCTCTGCCCCCTCCTTCAGCATTTTCAGGAATGAGTTCTGATGTTGCACAGTCATCTTCTACCAGAGTGCCAGAAGATGTGGAGAAGGAGGATGAGTTTGGTTACAGCTGGAGTAAGTTTATCCTTTGTGATAATGTTTGCAATACTCAGTGTTAAAATAGCACTGCATAAGATATGGGAGTGGGGTCATCCTGTTTGAGCTGCTTCTTTATCATGTGCTTCGTGGTTTGCATGTTAAGTGTTGCTCTTTTAGTTGTGCTTGGTCAGGTGCTCATGGTAAGATATGAAACGCATTTTTTCTTCATCATTGCACTACAATCTCTGTTTTCCTCCATAGTCTAAATTCACTGTTTCACGTGTAGTGCTACTCAGAGAATTTCATTGTAATCCTGTTAACTGATGACAATAATGTGATAGTTTCTGTTACCTGAAGGTGTTACTGGAGAGAATATTATTGCTTTTATGTGTGAAAATTCTTTTTTTGAGAAAAGTTTTAATGTTTTCTGAAATTATAAGGAAAACAGGAAATTAGAAATAATATTGTCAATCACCTAAGGCTTAGCTTAAAAGAAGGTGTGGTTTACACTGAAAATTTTCTCATTCAGTTTGTGATTTTTCTGTCAGATACTGCCCACTGGACACTGATCTTGACTCTAGGTGACTTGTGAAACTTTCTAATGTAAATCCAACCTCTGCTGCCCACACTTTTACATTTAGAAAAGATCGTGCAGCGCTATGGAAATCTACCAGGGGAGTTACACATGATTGAGCTGGAAAAAGGAAGGACAGGTCTGGGACTTAGTCTTGCTGGTAACAAAGACCGATCCAGGATGAGTGTCTTTATAGTGGGAATTGATCCTAATGGAGCAGCTGGAAAAGATGGCAGGTTACAGATTGCAGATGAGTTGCTAGAGGTGAGTTTTTTAAATTTATACTGAAACCCAAACATACTGATTTAAAATGCAGTAAGATACTGGATTCTTTCTGCAATATGGATGTTCTTCAGTGAACTTTGAAATCCTGTTTATCCAATGTATCACTATGCTATGAGATTTTCTTTCTGATAAATGCCAATTAGTTGCAGCTTTTCTGGTTATAGTAGTGCTAAGTAAAGGCATGTTTATGTATTTAAAATGGAAAAAGTGGAGGATAACAGCAGTTTTGGGGTTATGGAGACATGTAGAAAGGCAATGAGTTGGAGACTATGAAAAATACTGAAATCCTTTAGTCCATCTGTCTTTGGAGTGCTCCAGACCTCTCTGATTACTTCTCTAGTTATAGAAGTGTGATAACAGCAGAATATTTTTATGTTGTGTAACATGGAATATGGAAATTAAATTTGGGAAACAGGAACAGATCCATTTTTATTATGTACTTCTAATCATTACATGTTTGGGTGCTGTTTTCTAATGGAGTGAAATGACCAAATCACTAAATATGCAGCTAAAATTTCCAATAGGTATATGAGCATAAAGGATATTTCTATATTACCACAGCTCAGTTGATGATACCTGTCTTCTCTGCTACAGCATTTCTCATTCTTTCTGATAGCCGTAGGTAACATTACCATCACAGAAATGCTTTGTGTAACTTCAAAGCTGTATGTGTAGGTATTTGCAGATGTACTGGGGAGATGGTACAGGGGAGGGAATGGTGAGTCTGAACAAAGCTTGAAGTTAAGAGGGTAAATTATATAGCCTGGCAGATGCAGACTAAAAGGATGTGTGGCGCCATGGACCAAGTCTCATGGAGGGAACTTAGTTGCAAAGCCCAGTGTTACCTGCTCGACAGTTCTCTTGAAACATCTGTTTTTAAAATCTTCATGTTGCAGTTATGCAGTATTCTGAGGACATATTGAAACACATCTGTCTGAGTCTGCTGTCATGTGATTTCATGCTTACTGTCCACATTTTAGACCTACAGACTAATGCTAAGAAATTGTCTCAACCCCTTCTGAGAGGAGATATCTGAGCTTGCTTCCTGTATTTCCAAGTAGCTGTCCATCAGCTATTGTGGGTCATGTCCTATCCCGCACTTGGCAACCTAACCAGGGTTTTCCACAAGCCTATGGCAAACACTGCAGGAAGTGCATTTGGATTGTCAACTCCAGTGTAAATGACAGGGCTCAGTATCCCTGTGACCATGCCTGGTGGACACAGCCTGCATAGAAGCTGAGCAATCGCTGTTATACTCAGCCCTCAATTCAGTGACTTGCATCTGTTGCTCACTGTTCATTGTGTCTCTGCTTCTATTAATACTACCTGTGTGTATTGTGATACTTTCCCTTTGTGTAGGTCCAAACTCTCCTTTTCCAGTCATTTCTCTTTTCTTAGAATGGACTTCTACACTGTGGTTTTCCATTTCCAAAAAAAATGTAGCTAATAAAATGTGAGCAAGTAGTGGCCTTAGTCTGCAAATTCATACTGATACGTCCAGTTGTATCTGAATCATTGGTGCTTCAAGGTAATATAGTGAACCTGCTCATGCCAAATGAAGACAATGATTGTCAGGTCAAATCTTCAGATACTAAATGTAGAATCATAGAATGGCTTGAGTCGGAAGGGACCTTAAGTATCATCTAGTTCCAAGTCCCCTGCAATGGGACGGGCTGCCAACCACTAGATCAAGTAGCTCAAGGCCTCATTCAGCTTGGCTTTGAACACTTCCAGGGATGGAGTGTCCACAACTTTTCTGGGCAACTTGTTCCAGTGCCTCACTATCCTATGGATTAAGAATTTTTTCCTGACATCTAACCTAAAACTTTCCTTTCAGTTTCAATCTTGCCCCTTGTCATACTCCTATCACCTCATGTAAAAAGTCACTCTCCCTCTTTTTTATAAGCCCCCTCTAAGTACTGGAAGGCTGCAATGAGGTCTCCCCAGAGCTTTCTCCAGGTTGAATAACCACAACTCTCAGCCTGTCTTTACAGGAGGGGTGCTTCAGCCCTCTGGTCATCTTGGTGGCCCTCTTCTGGACCTGTTCTGACAGATCCACATCTTGTGCTGAGAACTCTAGACCCTGCTTTTTGCTTACAGTGGGAGAGACTTCACTTCCCCAACCCCCACCTGTAGGTTCAGGAACATGACTGATGTGGGAAGCCAGACTGCCAGTGAAGGCTGAGATAAAGAACTTGTGAGTTCCTCAGCCTTCTCCATATCCATTGTCACCAACTTTCCCTTCTCATTTGTCAGGAGGGTACACTCTCCTTGGCCTTTCTTTTCTGACCTATATACTTATAGGATCCATTCTGATAACTCTTTGCATCACTTGCCAAGTCCCATTCCAAGCCTTAGCTTTCCTGATTGCATCCCTACACTGCTGAACCATATCCCTGTACTCTTCCTCGGTCATCTATGCCTGCTTCAGGCTGTGCATTTCCTTCTGACTCTTGTATTAGTCCATTGGGATACATGCCCGGAATAAAAACAAGTACAACAGACATTCAAATACTACAAAAAATCTTTTATTGCAGTGAGAATAAAAGAACTAGCAAAGAGAATCAAAAGCTAAAAAAGAATACAAAACTACTTTATTGGTTGGCATTCATACAATACTACAAACAGCTTTTATTGCGGTATTAACTAGTAAAAAGGGAATTAAAGGGACACTAAAAAAGGATATTAATACTACAAACAGCTTTTAATACAGTATAAACTAGTAAAAAGGGAATTAAAGGGATACCAAAAAGGATATAAAAACACTTGCTTTCTCAGTTGTTTCCTATCAGGAAACTGTGGTTACCTACACAGACAGGCCAGGGCTACCAGGATCTGCAGCAGCTGGTTGGTACCCGTGCTTAGCGGGCATCCCCACGGAGCAACACAGTCTCGGTGGCAGGATGAGTATCGCTCAACTCAGCAGTCCTGACACCTCATTTTTATCAGCTCTACATTACACTACGTAGGGCCAGTACACAGTATAAGGTGATGCTTGAGTGGCAGCCAAACCCCGCCTGTTCATTACCTAACGGCAACAGTCTGCGCATGCCCTGCTGTAGGGCAAGGGGCAAATGACCCCTTCCTACATAATCTTCCTCTCACCATCATCTTTCTCACCCCTACGTATGACCTCTACCATTATGTTTCAAGGGTATTTGTATCTATCTTGCAGAAGGGAGCAAAGCCAAGGAGGAACTCAGCTCTGATAATAGGGGACATCTAGTCGACTTGCTAAAAAAATACAGTAGACCTTACAGTTAACTTGTGCCATAAAGTTACATTGTACAATACTCTGGCTGGTTTCACATCCTAATATAATTACTTTTTCACGCCTCTATGCTCCATTGATTATGTAATTCAAAAGTACCCCCCTTACATGCCACTGCATGATCAATGGTAGCAAGAGGGTGATAGCGCACTACTCGAGATTGTAATGCATTTATCTTGGTGTTTATCATTCGACATACATATGTTAGCACACAGGGAATTATACACAATATACATATTATTATACATCCGACTACTATCAAGCCTATTAACAGTTTTTGTAACCAGGGCCATCCCTGTTTCCAATCACCAGTGGGGTTCCATTCATCATTAACATTTAACTGTTGGGTGAGGGCTTTCAGTTTTTGGATGCTAGCATGAACAGACTCAGAATGATCACTTAAATTCATGCAGCACATGCCCTCAAAATCTTGACAGCTGTGTCCTTGGGCTAACAACAAAAAATCAATAGCAGCTCCATTTTGTAAACTTGCATGTCTAACAGAGTGAGCAATGTCTGTGAGCAATGCACTCATAGCAATGGAGGTAGCATTAGCTTCTTTGGCTAACCAGCATCCTAATTTATTTAAAGAAGCTAAAGCATGAGCAGTTCCTATCTGAGCTATTATACTAGCAGATATCCTTTCAGCCTTATTCCAAAACGTTACATCGGAATTACAGTCCAAAGTAAGCTGCCGTATGTTGCGTCTGCATCTTCTTAGTTTAGGCAAGGTTATTTTATGTGGATGAAATCAAGTTAATTGTCCAAAGGTACAAGGGCCTCCTATGGCCTTTCCTGGAATACCTTTCCACACCCTTTGTCCACAAATGAGAAATAGATCATTTGGGAGGTCAATTGCATTGGATCCAGGAATAAATTGTGCTTGTATAGTCTCATTGCCAGGCTGATGCGTTCTGGTATATATCCCTAGGAAAAATGTCAACTCCTCCTTCGTCAGCCTTGGTACCTGACATATAGTTTAAGTAAAAACATCGAGTTGCAGTTAATGTCCCTAAAATGTCCAATTCTTGTGCCTGAATGGGTAAAGCAGGAAAATTATGCATATATGCTGTAGACTTAGTATACCAAATAGCATCCTTCCCGCTTGTAACTTGCTATGGTGCCTGGCACCACCAAAGAGGTTGTTGAGTTCCTGGGTGTGTGCAATTTGCTAACATGGTCTCATTATATAGAGCTCCCCACCGATAGTCATCAATAGGTACTCTAACTAAGCAGGTGCAAAAAGGACTCATGGGAGTTTCCATGGACACACACATGACATCAGTCTTTGTCACATTGGCCAGGGTGGTCCACACATTGACACCTGAAACAGTAGTCAGCAAAGAAGCAAAGCATAGCCGATATCTACAATAAAACAAACAAACAAAAAAACCCCCAAAACTGTTAGGGGACCTCCCCCCCCTCAGGGTTTCCAGGTACTGCAATAGTGACAGCATGTGATTGGTCAGTGGCAATGATTTCAGCGGCTACAGGACTTTGTCCTGGAGGGGTATACCACACGCTGTGTCTTATACCCCCGACTACTACAGGGGGTGTTGGAGGTATAGATGCAATGTATACTAAAGAACAGAGTGGGCCAGGGTGTAAAATAACAGTATGGTCAGCAGTGTTTTTGATACCCAACAACACAGGTTTAGTACCATCTTGTACTGGATTTAACAAGGTTAAGCCTGTGGTTACTGCTCATGGAGTTAAAGCAAGTAATTTCACAAGGGGCACTGATGGAGCTTTTAGCTGACAATCAGGTCGCTCCCATTTGACTTCTTGTGGCCCATTACTGTGTGAAGTTTTGTCGCTAAGCTCTAAAACTGTGGCTTCACCTACTATACCATACTGGTGACCTGCTTGGTAAGATTCTTTTGCATTAATATTTACTTTACATACTGTGAGAGGTTCTCTTTTCATTAGAAGTAGAGGAGTTGTGGTGGGGGTTAGTACTCAGTTATTCAAAACTTATACCACCTCTGTTATATGGTCCACCCACTGCGTGAACTTTCCTTCTCCTAATCGTTCCAGTTGTTGTTTGAATAACCCATTCATACGCTCAATCAGCCCGGTCCCCTGAGGATGATAAGGCAGGTGCCACACCCAATGCACTTGCCGCTCATCTGCCCATTTTTGTACCATGTGGTTTTTAAAGTGTGACCTGTTATCTGTTTGTATTTCTACTGGAGTCCCATAATAGGTTTCTAACATTCTAACAGTGGTAAACGCATTTGCAAACTGGCTGGGAACAGCTACAAAAACTCCTGAGTATGTATCTACTGCAGTACACACATATAGCTGCCTTCAGTGCTCAGGTAATGGCCCAGTAAAGTCTAACTGCCATCTCTCTGCACTATTTGACCCTTTCTTCAGGGACCCTGAAGAAATCAAACAGCGCCTGCTGTTTGATTGTCTGACAAACTGAGCATTTCTGTATCATGTCAGACGCAATGGCAGTAGACAAATGTACTCCTCTCTGTTTTCCCCACTAAATGGTGGCATCTCGTCCTCCATGCCTTGCCTTTTCATGAGCCCACATTGCTAATGCTGTTTCTTCACTACTGTTTATGGGCCCTTACTTGTGTAGTAAGTTTGTCTGCTAATTGATTACCAATGTGTGGGAGTGGTGTTAGTGATGTGAGCATCCACATGATATACCCACACATCCCAGCCTTGCAATAAGGTATATATTTTTTCCCACCATTGTTGTCCTCAAACTGTTTTGCTTCCAGTTTTCCACTGAGCTTTTTCCCAAATGGGTAACCAATGAACTAGCCCCTGAGCTACTGCCCATGAATCAGTGTGCACATAACATATAGTGTTTGGAGATGTTGCCTCCAGGGCTTGCCATACTGCAACTAACTCAGCCAGTTGGCTACTACCCGTCTCTCCTTTAGTGACCGGGTGTGTACCTGTCATGGGATTGATAGCAACTGCAGTCCATTTCCCTTGATGGGCACCACCACCATCTGTGAACCAGGCATTGTGTTTCTGTTCATCTGACAAGCTTTCATATGGCACTCCCCACTGCCCTAGCTGTATGTTTTGCATAAGCTGGTTTTCTTTCTCTTGAAGACTGGCATCCTCGACACTACTGCCTACTTGCTCATGTAGTGTGTGTAAGTTTCGAGCTGTTGCCTAAAGAGACGGCTGAAAAAAAGACTCCAGGCCAAATTAGGGTATAAGATAAGAAAGCAGAAAGCTTTAATGAGCCACCAGGCTCCAGGAATACATCCGTCGCATACACCGTGTTCAGGGGGTTCCACAATTTAAGATGTTAACCCATCCAATCCCAGGTCTGTCTGCCCCCGCCTTTCTGCCCTGTTCCGCCCCCGGCACACCCCCCGGGAATTGAGGCAGGGGGCTCTGGGACCCCCTCTTCCTCATCCTCCTCCTCGTCACAGCACGTCCAGTCCTTGGAGCTCCTCCAGAGTTCTGGGTTTGAAGGTCACTGTGCCTGCATGGTATCTTGTTGTCCAGGCCAGGATGTAGATGTTCTTAAACAGGATGAAGACCTACCTTGAGGGAAGTCTAAACAAGCTAACGGAATTAACGGAATTGATATGGGAAGGGGAACAGTGATGGGAAGATGTATAAACTACTGTGCTAAAGGGTGAGGGATAATACAGCTACTTTAAAATCTACATTCACTACATAACTACTTCTAAAGCCTATAAAAATTAAAAAAACAAAAACTCCATGGCAACAGTCCCCCCTTTAAAGACTGGACAAGACTTAAAGATCTTGTCTAGCCCCTTCCATTTATACTTAACATCATACTAGTAAGATGACTAATATTTACAATACTAACCATACAACAAGCTATTATGCAGATCTGACACTATATACAACTAACATGAATAGCTGTTTTATCCAGGTCCAGTTTGGTAACCATGAAGGAAGTCTGTAGAAGATATCTCTGTAAACCTAATGAGACATCTTCAGGAATTAGCCAATGTATATAATTTAAACTTGTTGCCAAATTTCAGCCGAATCCATAGTGCAAATTCAGCACTCAGTTTCATGAAGAATACTGGGTGCATTTTACTAAAGCCAAATGTAGATTTTAGTTCTAAACTCAATTCATAGTTACTGGTGGTATTGAACAATACACACAGAAAAAGTTTAAACATCATTTTAACAGTCCTTGTAACAGTCTCTGTTGTTTCACTTGTCTCAGGAACAGAGGCTTTCTTCCTTCTGGGTAGCAAATCCAGGGTTTTGACAACAACTCTGACCACGATGGAGATGGTCTGCTGAACTTGGAACAGTTCTTTTGTTTGGCTTGTGGGAGTTTCAGTCTCATTATTTACATAGGCTCAGTTTCTGGGCTGGAACAGATGAACAGGAGTGTCCAGTCCCATAGGCCTAAATGACACGATGAATCTCTGCAGTTTCTGCAAAGCAGAGCTTAAACTATTAAACAATCCTGCAGATTAACCTTCTCTTATGCAAATAGGGAGCATGTTGTTTTCTGCCTTGGATTGTATGTGGATCTTTAATATGGCTATACGCAAGGCCTGAACCCACATCATAGATGTTTCTTGACAAATGCTGTTTATTTGTGTTTTGTAAGTCGATGGAGTGTGACTTTCTGTCCGATGACAATCTCACAGGAACCTCAAATCTTGGAATTCCTGCATCTTGACTGTGTGAGAGGAACTTGTGCTTTTATCGCATAAAGTGATTGACTGCCAGTCACAGATCTAATAGGCCAGTCAGGAGCTTACCAGAAGCAGGCTGCGTCTGGATATAACACCAAACAGCACTCTGGCAGTGCCAGTAGCTCATCACAGGGAGTTTGCACTCTCTGGACAGATTCCAGGCCTTATCAGGGGACAGGCCATCCTGCCACAGTCTGCCCCAGACTGCAGTCGATCATCCTTAATTCATGGAGTGGTAGTGCAGGTACCTCTTGCCTCCATGGATAAAAGCATCCTCATGTGTATGTGAATACTAACAAAACAGCTATATTATAATAAAGCTAGGAAGCGATTCTAAGCAAACCATTTAAGCAATCTAAACAAATTGTCCCAACAACCATGTTACCAGTTTGTCTCAAAGATTGCAGGCAAGATGCCAATCAGGTCTCAGGGTCCCATGGGAGAGTCCACAGAACCAGTGCCGTTGCAGTGCTGCAGCCGCCTTCTTACCCCTCTTTCCCCCCTAACACAGGACTTCTCTTCTGTGAAACTCAGTGTTCACTTGCTCCTAGATGACACTGGGTGAGAAAGCATTTTAGAGGCATAAGGTGTATAAATCTGATCTCACAATTACATAAAAATCCTATGTGGACTTTCCATCAAACCATCCCTTCAGGAGGAATTCTTTCACAGGCTGCAGCAGCCAAGGAGACATAGATGTTTCAAACAGTGTTTACAAACTGCTGTTAAACTGCTGGGACAAGATATATGCAAATATAAACATTACAAACTTTAAAACAATCAGTGTAGCCAAAACAATGTAAGCTTTCAATTCTTCTGCAATTAAACTAACAGTAAGAGAAGCCTAAAAGTAGCATAGGACAGAAGATAACAAAACAAATACAATAGTCGTGGCACTGTTTGATTATTGTATATGGACCACCTTTGGAAGTCACAGGCTAATCTTACAACAGTTCTTAACCGTGTCAGAAGCTTTTCTATATTGGTCTTTCTTGTTTACTTACTCCTGACCCATTTCAGGAATTCTTATTGCAGTCCAAAACTCCTTGTCTTGGTGTATCTCACTTGCAGTTGTTAAAGTATTCATTCACTTCTGCACAAAAGTTGTTTTCACCCGTTTTACTCCCAGCCTAGGTTTTCTGTGGCACAGCTGTCAGGTCTGTCAGCTGCAACGGACTTTCTAACTTCCAAGTCAACTTCTAACACATTGTTAGTTCACACTCAGAACAGGACAGTACCCCCCTTTTGGTTTTTTCCCACAGCCCCCCAAGCCGAATTAGGGCAGAGACATTCACAGGCTGTGAGCATGAAACAGGCTTAGAATACAGGAGTCAACAGATAGTTTTTTCTATTCCCCCAGCTTAGCTACAACCAGAGGTTCTGCTGGGGAAGAATCCTCTGATCCCCTTCTCTTCAAATCTGGACAACTCCTTCTCCAGTATCCTTTCTTTTTACAGAAAGAACACATATCATTCACCTTATCATGTTGGCAATTGCATCCACAACTTTTGTGGTGGACATTGTGTCTGTAGTGTTCCTGGCAGTTACTGTTTTTTGGGGAGTCAGTCTTGTCCTGCTTTCCCTTATACATCTTTGACCAATTTGCTGCTCTTGGTTCTGCTACGGGCTGTTCCCCCTCTTCTGAGTTACGACCTGACTCCTCACCAGAAGCCTCTGTGTCTGTGTCAGTGAGCTTCGCTTTTCACGCTTGAGGGGTCATAGCGAGGAAGACCCTGCCCCGAGAATGATTTATTTTTCCTTGGCATGCCTAGTTCTTGAGGGTATGGGGCAAACCCCTGGAGGCTGCCGCCCCTTTCGGAATGGGAAACCCTGCATCCCAAAGGGAGGCAGTTGGAATGACCGCGCCGCCCACGTACCCGATGGGACTGTACGGACCATAAAGGAGTGGGGGTGCTAGGGGGAAGGGGGCACCTCCGACTCCGCCCATAATGGCGGAGCTGGGGGGTCCCGTGTCGATTGGGACAGGGACCCCGGCTGCAGGCACCGCCCCTGCTCCTCCTCCCATCGCCATGGGGACTGCGCCGGCCCCCGGGCCGGCCCCGCCCCTGCAGACCCCCTTCCCGGGGCCACGTCGGCCCCTGCGGGGACAGACTCGTCCGCACTCGCAATTACGCCTGTGCTGGCAGCAGCCCCCGTTGCCGCAGTAACCGCGCCGGCAGTCGGCACCGTCCCCGGAGCGGCTTCAGCCAGAATGGGTCCTGCAGCCCCCGGGCGGCTGCCTCCCCTCCGGTAGCAACTGCGCCGTCTCTGGCGGGACCAGCGGCCCCGCTCCGGCCGGCTCCAGAGCCGCGACAGCGCCTGCGCCTGGGGTAGCTCCCGTTGCCGTAGCAACCGCGCCTGCACCCGCCGGCGCGGCGCTGGCAAGGGCCAAAACCACAGCTGCGGGGGGAACGGTCACCCCCCCGCTCCAGTGGGAATAGCCGGGACGAGCCTTGCCTGTCCCGGTGCGACCGCGCCCACTCCAACGGCCCCTAGAGAGAGATTGCCTGGCGGGAAGAGCTACTGCTCCGATTGTTTAGCTTTGAAATGAATCGTGGATGTTTTTAAATTTACATGTGCCTTTTGCAACCGGACGTGCCTGTCTCATCTTGGCCTTTTTAGCCACCAGCGTGCTTGTAACAAACGTGGGTAAAGCCCTTCCCAAATCCTCGTTCGCGAAGCCTAGCCATGATGATGTTGACGTCATGTACATGTGTAGAAAACAGCTGTATCACCTAACACACTGTCCCACCCTGCTGGCAGCCTTGACAGGTGGGGGGACAAAGCGTGGTTCTCTCAGTCCATCAGTAGCGTGGCCGGTCCCAGGACAGCTTCGGCAGCGGCCCTCGGGGCCCCCACCACGACCGCAGCAGACATCCCCGGTACAGTCTGTCCCGCAGCGCCGGCAGGACCTGCTCCAGGGGCGGCCCCAGCCCCCACCGCAACTGTTCCAGGGGCAGCTGCAGGAGGGGCCGCTGCTCCGACGGGACCTGCGTCCAATGTGCCTGTGCCCGGGGCCATAGCGGCTCCCGGACTGCCACCTCGCAAATCGGGGGCTGCTAGAAGATTTAAATCCTCATCTCTGGGGCTTTCAATATAAATTTGGCAGAAAGCCAAAAACAGGTCAGCATGCAGTAATTCGTTCCATCGCTCGTCTTTACAAAGGATCGAAATAAGCTGCAAAGCTGTATTTATTTCAAAAGAGCCGAACTTCGGCCAAGTCTCTTCTCTGAGTATGCCATACAAAGGCTATATATGTATAGGCAGCTAACATAACTCCTGCCTTTTTAAAGATGTTTTAGGGCCAGCCAAATGCCTGCAGTGTCGCAAAACCAAAACCAGAGGAGACCCCTTAGGGATTTCTTCCTCTCTAGATTGTATGCAGCCCATTACGACAAGTAAACAGGCAAGGAAAAATTAACAGCACTGGGATAAGAACTCACAGTCTCAGGAACACTGTGCAAAGCTCTTTCCCAGAGCCCCACCAACAGCTTCAAGTGAGAGCAGACTATATTACCACATGGGGAGGCATCCCTCCCCTCACGGCCATACCTGGCCAGCATGAAACACAAAACTCCAGAGTTTCTCTCTGCCCTGCCTTTACTGAAACCTTAAGGACAGTCCAACTGCCCTTCCTGGCAAAACCCGTTCTCCCACAGACTGGGAAAACACTGACTTCTTGCAACTTCTCGGCCCAGGTCTAAGTTCCCTTCCCAGTCCCACCATATTCCCAATTTCTGGGGAAAACCCCACTTTATAATTGCTAGCAAAATTATGCAAAGAGACTGCTTTCTTTATCTCACCAAGATCACTGTGGGGAATTCTTCAAAATATGCCGGCTGAAGAAGAATTTCCTGCAGGATGAAATTTTCCAGTCCAGAGATCCGGGTGTTGGCTGCTGGATTCTAATTTCCACCGTTCGGTATGCCACACTGTTGCCTAAAGAGACTCCAGGCCAAATTAGGGTATAAGATAAGAAAGCAGAAAGCTTTAATGAGCCACCAGGCTCCAGGAATACATCTGTCGCATACACCGTGTTCAGGGGGTTTCACAATTTAAGATGTTAACCCATCCAATCCCAGGTCTGTCTGCCCCCCGGTTCTGCCCTGTTCCGCCCCCGGCACACCCCCCGGGAATTGAGGCAGGGGGCTCTGGGACCCCCTCTTCCTCATCCTCCTCCTCGTCACAGCACGTCCAGTCCTTGGAGCTCCTCCAGAGTTCTGGGTTTGAAGGTCACTGTGCCTGCATGGTATCTTGTTGTCCAGGCCAGGATGCAGGTGTTCTTAAACAGGATGAAGACCTACCTTGAGGGAAGTCTAAACAAGCTAACGGAATTAACGGAATTGATATGGGAAGGGGAACAGTGATGGGAAGATGTATAAACTACTGTGCTAAAGGGTGAGGGATAATACAGCTACTTTAAAATCTACATTCACTACATAACTACTTCTAAAGCCTATAAAAATTAAAAAATCAAAAACTCCATGGCAACAAGCCGTGTATCTTTTTAGGCCCCCGTATATTTTTAGGGTTGGCAGCCCACCCATCTTTATTCACTATGTCTACTACTTTCTCCAGAGCATCACCTGGCTCTTGCTCTGTATTGCCATGGATTAGTATGTCATCTACATACTGTACTATCTGGACTGAGGGGTTCAGATTTGGAAGCTGCTTCAGGGTTCGATGTATGGCCTGGTGACAGTAGGTTAGCCTGTTTATACCCTTGCAGGAGCCTTGTGAATGTGTATTGAATACCCTTCCAGGTAAAGGCAAATTGATCCTGTGCTGCCTGTTGTATGGGAATGATGAAAAAGGTGTTAGCTACATCTATTACTGCATACCAATCACCTGGGTGTTTTTGGATTTCATGAACTAAATCTGTAACAGTAGGTACAGCAGCTGTAATTGGCGGAGTAGCTTTATTAACACCCCTATAATCTACGGTCATTCGCCATGACACATCGGATTTTTTCACGGGCCATATGTGGGAGTTAAATGGGGAATGAGTGTACCTCACTACTTGTACCTCAAGTAGTTCTTGGATTGTTGTTTGAATTTCCTCATCTCCACCTGGAATCTTATACTGTTTAAGGTTAACAATTTGAGTCCAAATAGGAATGTTTGCCTCTTCCTGTATCTTCCCTACTTGCATGGCTCGAATGCGCCACTGCGTGGACCCAAATGACCACAGGGTGTTGTCAGTCCATAAGTCCATTCCTCTAATAACATCAATCCCTGTTATATATTCAAATATTTTTCTACCATTACTCTGTAAGATTTTGGTGGATTGTCTGCTACTTGTAGTGTTTTTTCAAGCATACACCCCTGAACTGCCTGTTCTCCAAGGCCCCATACAGGTGCGAGGTCCCCCTTATGTTTGTCAGGATTGCCATGAATAATAGTGAACTCCGCCCTAGTATCAACTAATTCTAGCACAGTTTGCTTGTTCTTAGTGGAACAATGTATTGTACAAGTGGTAAAGGGTTGTTGATCCTTACGAACACGGCAAATATTGGGGGACTGCACTGGGGCTTGGCTACACCCCTATTCAAGTTTATGGTGCCCCTTGTCCAGAGGAGCATTAGCCTTTGCTGGCTCAAGCCCTGAAAGTACTGGATCTGTGTTAAGGAACCAGCCGACTGTCTCCTGCATCTCAGCCCAGAGATTTTTCTGTTCTTGTTTTATAGCTCTTCTAATTTGGTGCTGTTGGGCTAACCTCCGTAAGGCTTCTGTTGGCTGCCCGTCAATATCTTTTTTGGGAACTCCTTTTTTAAGTAAATCTTGAAATAACTTAGTTTGTTCCCCTTTTTCTCTTTTCCCTCCTCTCCGGTTTTCGTTATTATCTCGTTTATATCCATGGTTGGCTGCTTTGTCTGTGTGTGGGAGACCTGGAAGGTCACCGAGTTGCTGCAACCTCTCTACAATCTCTTTTGTGGGCACCCCTGGGTTAGACACTAACAGTGGAATAATATATGGTTTCCAGGGCAAAGGACAGCCTTCTAATAATTTGTTCCGCATTACTGGGGTTAAAGGATGTTGCATGTAAAGTTCGGGGCTCTGCAATTCAATAGCATATTTCATCGCTTCCCCTTTCAATATCCTGATTGCTTGATGAAGAGTTACCCAGGATGAATTTCCATCCTGCCATGATCTGTCATTAGTAAAACGGTCACTAAGACCTTCAGCAATGACTGAAACTAAAGTTTTACTAACTCCTGGTGTTTGTTTTAAACGCCGAAGAGCATTTTGTACATATGCATCATTAGTTAACCCTAAAAACTTTGTGGCATCAACATTGTCTACTGTCACAGAGTCAGCCCCTTGCTCCATTAATCGAACCATCCACATTTGTGCTCATTCTCCGGACTGCTGGGAATATTTAGATAAAAGATTTTTAATATCTTCTGGGGAGAAATCAACAATTTCATCGTGTCTCACTTGTTTACCCTTACTATCCACCACTGCCTTCCGCCGTACAACAGGGGCCGCCCTTGCTTCCTGTGTCAACTCATCTGTTGATGATGGCTTCCCTGAATTTTCTGTAGAATCATCCTCGTCAGAATCATCACTACTACTCCATGTATTACCATCCCACTTCTCTGGGTCCCAGTCAGGGGAAGTGACTACAGCACGCACCCGTGGCCCCCAGTCACTTCATTCTATTTTCCTTTGCCTGCACCGAACAGTTCTTCCAACATATTTTCCAGCTAAAGTAACACATTTATCTTTCACCCTTTTCTTTTCAGTTTGAAGGTCAAGTAAAGCCTGGCGTTGTACTAATTGAGTGGCTCTTACAGCATTCAGCTGCTCCTGCAGTTTGTTGTTCTTTTCTAATTCCTTTTGCAAGTTTTCTACAGTTAACTTATATGCAGCAAGCAGCGCACCCCCCATACGTCCGGCATGTTCCAGACGAATGCTTGATTTAGGACTAGGGATTTGTGTAAACTGGTCCCAATATTGCAATACCTCCATCGGAGTCTGCTGTCCCCAATATTCAAGGGGAATCTTTGTACATGTTTCCCATTTATTCCATAAGGTATTCCATGGCTCCTGTCCCCATTCTACTAATTCACGGGGAGGAGCAATGGTTTTCTTGGGTTCATTGCCACCTAGGGCCAACCTTCCTAACCACTTCTTCATTTTAATCTACTAAATGTTCTCACTGACAAATACAGTTTCAAGCTAAACACAACAATACACACCAATCCACAAAATGTGGCCCTTACACCACAAATGAATCTAACCACACATACACATCAAATCTAAAGTCTGTGTATATACCAACCACAGAATACACACTCTACAATAGCTCTGAATGGATCCTCAAAAAGACATAAACCAACAATAATTACTCAGAACTACTTCCCATATAGTAACTTAATCAACAAAAACTGGTTCAAAACAGGCAAAAAACAAACAAAACATATAAAACACAGACACTGGCACCCCCGGCACCCACCCACACACAGAGGGTTAATTGAACTCTATGTTTCACCACCCATACAGGAACGAGGCTTCACAGGCTATGCTCTCCACCTGAGAATCTCCCTTCTCACACAACTCATTCGAGGACACAGCTCTACAGGCTGTGCACTCCACCTGAAGATCTCCCCACCACTCATGCAGGGACAAAGCTTCATTGGCTGAGCGCTCCACCAGCGAATTTCCCTACACAATACTGCTTTATTCCACCATGTATCCTGCCAACTACACCAATTTATATATTGGTCCGTTAGGATACATGCCCGGAATAAAGACAAGTACAACAGACATTCAAACACTACAAAAAATCTTTTATTACAGTGAGAATAAAAGAACTAGCAAAGAGAATCAAAAGCTAAAAAAGAATGCAAAATAACTACTTTATTGGTTGGCATTCATACAATACTACAAACAGCTTTTATTGCGGTATTAACTAGTAAAAAGGGAATTAAAGGGACACTAAAAAAGAATACTAAAACAGCACTATGAACAGCTTTTAATACAGTATAAACTAGTAAAAAGGGAATTAAAGGGATACCAAAAAGGATATAAAAACATTTGCTTTGTCAGTTGTTTCCTATCAGGAAACTATGCTTACCTACACAGACAGGCCAGGGCTACCAGGATCTGCAGCAGCTGGTTGGTACCCGTGCTTAGCGGGCATCCCCACGGAGCAACACAGTCTCGGTGGCAGGATGAGTATCGCTCAACTCAGCAGTCCTGACACCTCATTTTTATCAGCTCTACATTACACTACGTAGGGCCAGTACACAGCCAGTGGCAGCCAAACCCCGCCTGTTCATTACCTAACGGCAACAGTCTGTGCATGCCCTGCTGTAGGGCAAGGGGCAAATGACCCCTTCCTACATAATCTTCCTCTCACCATCATCTTTCTCACCCCTACGTATGACCTCTACCATTATGCTTCAAGGGTATTTGTATCTATCTTGCAGAAGGGAGCAAAGCCAAGGAGGAACTCAGCTCTGATAATAGGGGACATCTAGTCGACTTGCTAAAAAAATACAGTAGACCTTACAGTTAACTTGTGCCATAAAGTTACATTGTACAATACTCTGGCTGGTTTCACATCCTAATATAATTACTTTTTCACGCCTCTATGCTCCATTGATTATCTAATTCAAAAGTATCCCCCTTACACTCTTCAGTCTGAAGAGAAGATCCTTGCTTAGCCGTGCTGGTTTCTGAACTGCCTTGCTTGTTTTCTTACACATGGGGATGGACACTTGTGCTCTAAGTGTCCTCAGAGAGCTGCCAGCTCTGGTCAGTTCCTCTGTCCTTAAGAACAGTTTCCCAGGGAATCTCATCCCCTAATTCTTTAAACAGCTGGTATTTCGTTATTCTAGGTTTCAGGGTCGATCCTAACTCTGCTCTTTTTCTGGCCCTTTTTCATTGAGATCAGTAACTCAACCAGGGCATGGTTGCTACAGCCCAGGCTGCCTCCAATCTTAATCTCTCTAATGAGCTCATCCACATTGGTGAGCATGGCGTCCAGTAAAGGTTCTCCTCTGGTTGGTGTGTCCAATACCTGAACCAGGAAGTTGTCCTCAATGCACTCCAGGAGTCTCCTGTATTGCTTGCAGTCGGCTGCTTTCCCAGCAGACATGGGTGGTTGAAATCCCTATCAGGATGAGAGCTTGTGAGCACAATTCTTCTTGTATCTGAAGCAAGAAGTCTTGTCAACAGGCTCCCCTGACCAAGACGGCCTGTGGTGGACACCAGTCATAAGATGTCCCTCGTTGGTCCTGTCTTTGGTTTTTACGCCCGGGCTCTCGACCTGTTTGTGGCTGTCCCTCGGAGGCAGCTCTTCACAATCTATCCATTCCTTAACACAGAGCACAACACACCCATCCTTCCTTCCCAGCCTCTCTCTTCTCTGGAGCTTTTCGCCCTCAGTTGCAGTTTTCCAGTTGTGTAACTCATCCCACCTGTTTCTCTGAGAGCAATTAGGTCATAGTTTTCTAATTGCACCATGGTTCCTGTTGCTTGTTACCCATGCTGCCCACATTGATGTAAAAGCACTTGAGCTGGGCTACTGACCTCCTCACCTTTTGAAAGGAACCCTTCTTAATTCCTTTGAGATGACTTACAAGTATTTCCCTGCTGCTTCTTAAAGTGTTGGTGTTTCCTCATTCTTCTCTGACACACAAAAGTACATTCCCTTCCCCCACCAAATCTAGTTTAAAACTCTGCTGAATGTTACAGTGTTCAGACCTCTATGTGTAAAGTGCCTTGCTCAGGGATTCAAAGTGGCTGAGATTCAATAAATAATAGCAATCTCATTCCTGGATATAAGCAATTCAATATTTGTTATGGTTAGAATTTCCCATAGCCCTACTTTATCACCACATCAGTCATGAAGTGATCAAAGGCAAGTGAAAATGGATGATGTGCCACGTCAACCCAGTATAATTCAGAGAATGACATTTTTAGCACTGTGACAGTGTTAGTTTGAAATCAAACTGTAGTGAGTATTTTTACTGTAAGAAGGGAGGGAAAGCAGGACACAACATACTCTCTTACTTTAATACAGTTGCTGCTTTAGCAAGCGATGTGGAATTAATGATTTTTTTTAAGGTTTAAAAATTAGTTTAAATATAAGTAGTTAAAATATTTTGATAAATAATTGCTACTTTTCTTTAGATAAATGGGCAAATACTTTATGGAAGGACTCATCAGAATGCTTCCTCAATAATCAAGTGCACACCATCTAAAGTAAAAGTGATCTTTATCAGGTCAGTTCTGGTTAAAGGTTTGACTAAAAAGGTTTATTTTTTAATGTGCTCAAGTTTTGCAGAGAGTTTTTTTGTTTGTTTGTTTGTTTTAATTTTGGTAAGGTATATATGCTTTTGATCACAATCTTAGTAGTTGTTAAATATGCCTTGGAGTTTTTTATTTTGATATTTGTATTGTTAGAACCAGAAATAAGGTAAAATAAAGCACTAGACTTAAACTTGTCATTAGAAATATCATGGTATACTACTGCCTTCTCACTACATTCTTTAACTGAATCTGTTACAGAAATAAAGATGCAGTAAATCAGATGGCTGTTTGCCCTGCAAAGTCAGTAGAGGCTTCACAGAGTACTTCAGGGACACTTCAACATCAAGAGGTAAAGTAAATATCTGTTTTTCTTATTTGACCAAGATACTAACATTGTTCTGGATAGAGGAGTGCCCTGTCTGCTTAGAATATACCATAAAAGAGAAAGAAACCAAATAGAAGAACAAATGAGATTTTAGTAAGGCTACTAAGTTTATTACAGCTGTGCTCAATTTTGTTTCGTTTTATATTCTTCTATAGTGTGAAGTAAGTCTGACGTTCCCATTGATAGGGTTATAGCAGTTTAAATGAATCTAGAAAATTATCAGACTCACTTTAGGTTTTGTGAGCTACTTTATTTTGATGCAAAATGTTGGATATAGTTGCTTGCAGTTACATTTTCATTTTCTTTTAGACTGATGCAAGTGTTGCGAACTCTAGTGCTTTTTCTGACTTGAGTTCATGTAAAAACATTCAGTATGTGGAACTCCCTAAGGTATGTGATGAAAATTAAATTTATGTCAGTCACACTTGTATTCACTAGCTTGCATTTTTGTAATAGAGTCCCTCTTATGGCAAACAAAATGTGTCTCTTAGTTACCAGAAGTTAGAAAAGTGATTTCTAGAGGTCTTCTCTTCCTATTTGTGAATGGACCCCAAAGTTTTCCTCACATGATGACTGTCTTTGAGTCATGCGTTGCTTTAACTTCACATAAATTTGCCAATTGTTCTGTGTCTCTGTAAGAAGTCTTCTCTTGTTCTATTTGAAAAACTTTTGGTAGTTCCTCAGGTAAAATCATTGCCTAAGTTATTCAAAATAACAACTGAATTGCAATTGACCTTGTAAGTTTCAAAGGAGTGGGTTTGAATTTAGAAGTGGTTCAGATTTATCTTGGTAGCCAGTATACTGTTTGTAGGATGGTGGAAGCTATTTCAAAAATAGATTAGTTTAAAACAACAATATTGATACATTGTGAAAAACCTAACTTTTGTTGTGTCAGCAGGCTTCACTAGTCTTTAGTGAATGTATTTTGACATTTTGATATACACAGTACTTAACCATTTGCATTTTTCTGTTTGCCCTAGGATCAAGGAGGCTTTGGAATTGCCATTAGTGAAGAAGACACGATTAATGGAGTAGTTATTAAGAGCTTAACAGATAATGGTGCAGCAGCAAAGGTGTGAGAATATTTAAATTTCAATTAGGGAATGAAAAATGTTTTTTGAAGTAGCATTCAGAGCTCATATTTTTTATTCTATGTTTTTTCCAGGATGGACGAATCAAAGTTGGTGATCAGATTCTGGCAGTGGATGATGAAATTGTTGTGGGATATCCTGTAGAAAAGGTGCCTCTGAAATGTCAGGAATGTTGCAGAAATCACACCGCTTAATGTAGGAGTGATTGTATCTTTAACCAGCAAGGTTTTCATGACTGTACTCTAACTTAATTTTCAAAGCTGGCTAAAAAAGCAAAGATCTGCAGGCACTATTTGGATAAGGAAACTACTGCAGAATAATCTAAAGTCTAAATTTAAAACTCAGCTGTTATTTTACATTCATTCACTACATGAATCATCTATCTCTGTGCTACAAATCTGATTTTATTTTCTCTGTTGTTTAGACCTAATGACTGAGAGGCACTTAGTAGTGCAATAAAAGCCATGAACTATTGCTCAGTAATGACTCTGCATAGCTACTCCACTTTAAAAGTATTAGAACTAGTAAATTTAATATGTGTAAATTTACATGGGCGAGTTGTGTCAGTGGTAAATCAGGTCATGAACTGTGCTTATCCAAGGGGACTGTTTGCAGTAATAGTGTCATTATATTCCAAGCCTGGTATTTCAAACCTTTGGAGAAACATATCTCCGTTCCTAAATAACAAGATTTTTTTCTAACTTCTAGCTCTGCACACTCAATTTGGATTCTGTAATGAATCAAGGAGAGTTTTTTCTAGCACTTTCGTTGCTACCAAGAAAAGCGCTAGATTCTTTAGGCATGAGTACATTACTTTCTGTTTGTTAAAGGGCAATTAGGAGAGCATCAATCTGCTATCTCTGAAGCAGTAAATAAGTAAGAGATAGTGAAGTTGTCTGTAGACAAGTAGGTAGGCTTTGGAAGAACAGAGAGATTGAGTAAGTAATTTCTGAAAATAGTTCTACTGAAATGTAAAGTCTCAGGAGGATTTGGTGTCTTTTCTGTAAGATGGCAGTTGGTTTTGAAGGTTTTTCAGTATCTCTTTAAATTAGATTTTGTGTTACACCCTGGTGTCCTTCTCTCCCTTCCATAGCTCAGGTAATACTTTTGGATATTCCTTCCAGAATGGCAGTAGCACATTTCTTTAAGATGTTTTGATATTGACTTCTGTGAGATCAGAATTGAGCTCCATCCAGCATTAAAAGTTTTCTGTTTTTCTAACAATTGCTATAAATAGAGTCTTTTGTTCAGAGAGGACATTGAAAGTCTGCCTCTTTCTCGTCTGATATAGTTTGGCAAAGTTTCATGGAGAAAAGTTTCTCAGAAAAAACACTAATATTTGTCTTTGTTCCTTGCCAAGAAAACCTGCAGGATTGTAACTGGTAGCTCCAGTTTACAGAACAGTTATTCTGCTTTATTTTTAGTTTACAACTGAACAATCCAATCATCAGCTTTTCTTTTTTCAGTTTATAAGTCTTCTGAAGACATCCAAAACTACAGTGAGGCTTACAATCAACTCAGCGGAAATGGATAACCTGACTGCAGCACCAGTCCCTTCCAGCAGTGCCCCAGCAGAGAAGAGGAATATGCAGCCTCCAGCAACTATTCCTGCTTCCAGCTCACCAGAACCAGAAGCAGTCAAAAGTAATGTTTTTCTTGTGTGCTTATCCTCACTGAGGTTGTAGCGTTAAAATGAAGACCCGTCTTGTAAATTTCCTCCTTTTGTATGCACTCAACTGTCTTGTGAGTTGCATTTTTTTAATACTTTCAGATTACATGTTCCTCTAAGAGAAGCATTGTGCCACCATCCTGAAGACCTACCTTATACTTTCCCACTAGCCTGTTGCGGAGGCAAGAGAATGGAGGGATGGATCTTCTCCTCCCTCCCAAATACTGGGCAGCAGATGCCTCATGGCTGTCTGGAACTATGTGAGAGGCGTTCCTTAAAATAACGGAGAAAAGTCATGTCATTTTTCCTAGGAAAAGGGGATGGTTGAGACTGTCTTGCCATTTATAAGTAGCCACATTTGATTCTTCTCCTTCAGAGTGGAGAGTCAAGATGTTACTGATGGATGAAGGTTATTGATTAAGCAACATAATTCTAAGAAGTTAATAACAACTTGAGTAATGCTCACGTCATATAGATACTTAAATTGTATCCTAAATAGAATATGTTGTGTACAATATCTTCTTTGTCTGTCCAGACTATGATCCAGGTACTTGATGGCATGAAAACAGGATGCTTATAAATAAAACTACAGGACAGTACTTGTCTGAGGGGAAGGGCGAATTGGCAGCATCATTCTCTGTGGGTCAGCTGTTGGTGTGCAGCTGTCAATGAGCTCTGAAAAATGCTGTTTTAAAGTCACTTTTCTAATACCAAGCCCTCTTAACTGTAAACAGGATGTTTAATTGTTTTTTAGACACAAGCAGATCTTCAACTCCAGCCATGTTAGCCTCCGACCCAGCTACTTGTCCCATCATTCCTGGATGTGAAACAACCATTGACATCTCCAAAGGGCGGACTGGTCTTGGTCTGAGCATTGTTGGAGGAGCAGACACTTTGCTGGTTGGTTGGAAAAATATGTGTGTCACTCAAGTGAAATAACAGTAATGAAATTAAAGTGTCTGATAGAAGAGATTTTTTTCATCATTTTTTTCTATAGCATTTATAGAAAGACACAAAGAAACCAGTTCAGGGGAAAAAAAAAGAAAAAAGCACTTCTAAAATTGAAAGTATAAATGAACTTCCTAAATATTTTAATTCATAAATAAACTTCATAAACTTCTTAAATATTTGTTCATCATACATCTGACTTGTGCTTATAATTGATAAATTATAGTAGCAATTTTCAGTTGCTCTTGTTTCAAAATGGGGTATTTTCTTGCAACATGCAATTTTTAATTTTTTTTTTTGTCCACAGGGAGCAATCATTATCCATGAAGTATATGAAGAAGGAGCAGCATCTAAAGATGGAAGACTGTGGGCTGGGGATCAGATATTAGAGGTGTGGTGATTTCTTTGTTTGCTGTAGTGGACTGACCCTGGCTGGATGCCAAAGCTGCTCTCTCACTCCCCTCTGCAACTGGACAGGGGAGAGAAAATGTAACAAAGGATTCATGAGTTAAGGACTGGGAGATATCACTTACTGATCACCATCATGGGCAAAACAGGCTCAAAGTGGGGATATTAATTAAATTTATTACAAACAGAGTCAGAGCAGGAGAATGAAAAGTAAAACAAAACTTAAAACACCTTCCTCCCACCCCTCCTTCCAAGTTCTACCTCCTCCCCCACAGTGGCACAGGGAGACAGGAATGGGGGTTACAGTCAGTTGTTGTTTCTGCCATTGCACAAGGAGAGGAGTCCTTCCCCTGCTCCCTGTGGGGCACCTCCAACAGAGGACAGTTCTTCATGAACTTCTCCATTGTGACTCCATCCCACAGGCAACAGTTCTGCATGAACTGCTGCCGTGTAGATAATTTTTCCATCGGGTGAGTGCAGTGTTCTTCAGGCACAGGCTGCTCCAGCCTGGGTCCCCCACAAGTCCCACCGGGAGAACCTCCAGCATGGGCCCCTCTCTCCATGAGTCCCTGCCAGGACCCTGCTCCAGCATGGGCCTCCCACAGGGTCACAGCCTCCTTCAGGCATCCACCTACTCTGGCGTGAGTCTCTTCCACTGGCTGCAGATGGGTCTCTGCACCCTGATGGTCCTCCATGGGCTGCAGGGGCACAGCTGCTCCACCATGGTCTGCACCATGAGCTGCAGGGGAACCTCAGCCTGGAGCACTTCCCCCCCTCCCCTCTCCACTGACCTTGGTGTCTGCAGAGTTGTTTACATGTTCGCACTCTGCTCTTCTCTGGCTGCAATTTTCATCTGCACAAAACTTTTTTTTCCTTCTTAAATATGTAATCACAGAGGTGTTACTGTCATTTGTGATGGCTCGTCCTTGGCCAGTGGTGGGTCCATCCTGAAGACAGCTGTTATTTGCTCTACAAGACATGGGGAAATCTTCTGGAAGCTTCTCACAGAAGCCACCCCTGTAGCCCCAGATCTGCTACCAAAACCTAGCCACGCAAACCCAACACAGTCACTTTTGTTTTCATTGAGCAGAAGGTCTGTTCTTTTTGTCTGCTGGAAGGTGCTACACAATTTACCATTGCATGCTTTCATTGCAGGTGAACGGAATTGACCTCAGGAATGCAACACATGACGAAGCCATAAATGTCCTCCGACAGACTCCCCAAAAGGTTCGTCTGACTGTGTACAGAGATGAGGCCCAGTACAAGGAGGAAGACATGTATGATGTGCTCAATATAGAGCTTCAGAAGAAGCCTGGCAAAGGCCTTGGTCTGAGTATTGTTGGGAAAAGGTAAGTAATGTAACTGGAGAGTCAATGTCTGCAACTTGCTTGGCATGCTCATGTTTCTGTTATGGTCTGGTGCTCAGATCCCACAGGCTTGAAGGCTGAACACGTCATTTTTGTGCCTAAGCTGATTGGTCTCTCCTAAAGGAACTAGCCCAGAAAAATGAGACAGTGTTTATTGTCTTCCCAATAGCAAGTCATAAAAATGACCCTCAAACAATGGTGTAATGCAAAATCCATGTATGTATTTGCAGAAATGATACAGGCGTGTTTGTGTCAGACATCGTCAAAGGAGGAATAGCAGATACAGATGGGAGATTGATGCAAGGAGATCAGATATTGACAGTGAATGGAGAAGATGTCCGAAATGCTAACCAGGAAGCTGTTGCAGCTTTGCTAAAGGTATTGCCAAAAGAGAAGGTAGATAAGAGTGAAAAATTGAGGTCCAGATTTTATGAAAGCTTTAATTTTATTCAGACTGAGTTCAGACTGTTACTGGAATGTCAGTGAGGTGAGCTGTGGATTCAAATTTAAGCTTCTTGAAATCTAGAACATTCAGATTTTGATACTTTACCTGATGAAAATGGGAGTGGTGGTGGTACAGAATGCCATATGTTTATAGGGCAGTAGAAGACCATTACCTAGAACAACCTAAAATTAACACTGTATTTTCTCTAGCAAACTTAGAATTAGTTAACTATCTCACATTTTTTGAAGGATACTCAGAACTGACTTTAAATGACTGAGAATTCATCGGAATAGTTGTGCCAAAAGTGATTACTTTCATAGTTATTTACAAGGACCTGCAGGGACAGGACAAGGGGGAATGGTTTTAAACTCAGAGTAAATTTAGATTAGATATTACAAAGAAATTTTTAGATTAGATATTAGGAAGAAATTCTTTGCTGTGAGGGTGGTCAGGCACTTGAATAGGTTGCCCAGAGAAGCTGTGAATGCCCCATCCCTGGAAGCATTCAAGGCCAAGTTGGATAGGGCTCTGGGCAACCTGGTGTAGTGGAAGATGTTCCTGCCCAAAGCAGGATGGGTGGGCACTGGATGGTCTTCATAGTTCGTTCCCACCCAAGCAATTCTGTGATTCTGCAGTTCTATGATTCTGTGATACCTGATAATGTTAATCTTCTTTAAACTCTGTATGTCTAGTGCCTTCTTACATCCATTAAATACTACAACGCATTTCTCAGTGACCAAGGCATTTAGTATAAGAAATTGCTTTCTCAGAGTTTACTAAGTAAACTCTTATCTGCAGCTGTTGGAATCAGAATTTCTATTCTCAATAGATTTTGCGCTTCTGATATCCTTCCCTTATTTCCAAATCAGAATGAAGTCAGACATACAGCATTTCCTGTGATCTGGCAGGAAGTCCAGCTGGTCAGCCAGCTCATCTGTTTTTCAGTTCAGAGTTTTGAGATGTATGCTGCATGGTAAGGATTCCATTGAGTCAGCATTTTCCAATGGAAAACTGTTCCACTGGATAAAATTTAGCAGACACTAATTGTATCTGTCTCTTGGATACACAGGCACACAGTCATGCTTCTTAACACTCTCATTCAAAGGTATATTTTTCCAGATCTTGAACAGTTCCTCGACTTTTTGTTTTTATTGGGGTGGAGAGGTCCTGGGGGCAAGCAGTGCATAGTAAGGGGGATGTAGGAGCACTTCTGTATTTTCAGCATGTGCCCAATAGTGAGAATGCCAGAACTGAGTCTGTGTTGCAACACTGAAGTTGTTAGTGTATTATTCTGTGGTAATAGTACTTTTCCATTCTTACCTGATACTTTTTTAATTTTATTTAAGAACACAGTGTTTCTTCTTCATATGCTGTACTTTTACCTCTCCTCTAAATAAAAATGCCATTTCTTGTGGAAAGTTTCTTTCATTTTGACAGGCATTTTGGAGTATCTGATTGAAGATGCTTAGTTCCCACTTACCATTCATATATTCATGTTTTAAATACTTCATCCTGCTCAGTAGTACTTGTAATTAATTGTCTTAGCCCTGAGAAATGAAGCTTTTAAAATACTTTAGACGGATTATTGTTAACAATGGCTTTGTTTAGACAGTATAAATGGAATAAAGCACGATCACTCATGTAGGCAGTCACCATTTCCAGTTCAGGTATCCATTCTCTTTTCATTTATGAGAATAAGACCTAGAAGTGAATTGTCTTGAACTGCCTAAAATGTATTTTGCTAGAAAATTATTTATAATTTTTGGGAAATTCCAGTGTATTTTTAGTAGCATGAGACCAATAGAATGTGTCTTGAATCTGAGAATTCTGCCAGTTCTTGAAGTGTTTCTTTTGAGGTATCCCTACAACATGTGAAAAGACTATCAGTTTTTCCCCTCACTTGACTTATGGATTTATCGAACAGGAGATTTCAGTAAGACAGTAGTAAAGGAAGGTGTAATAAAACTAAATGAAAATCGATTTATTCACAAGTTCAGTTGGAAAGTATGACTTCCCACTTTCACACATTGTAATTTTAAAATCTGATTTGTGGGTTTGCATTTTATGTGAGGATGTGGTAATTTTAGGTACACAGATTACTTCACCATTTTTCCCTTTTGAATAAGAGTTGTCCATATGGTTTAATAGGAGCAGGAGAGAATGGTTTTCCCCAAGCTTTGATCAAGTCTTTTCCAGGACGTGGAGAAGTCAACATTAAAAAGGAATAACTTAAATTAAAAATAATTTAGTAATAAATCTTTTTTAGTGTCAACTCTAAGAGTATAACAACAGCAAATGAGGGATGGAAGCCCTGTTTGAATGGATATGTCCGGTTGGTTTTGACATATTGGTGTATTACTGTGAATTTTTCTGATAATTACATGATCCTCTCTTAAGGTAATAAAGATAAAACATGATAAATAAAGGCAAACTTATATTACGTTCTTGGTATACAGAAGTTCACACTAACAACTTCCTGGTGAAAGAAAAAAGAAAAAGCAAAATAGCAACAAAACTTTGAAATTTCTGTATTTGAATACATTGCAGATAGATGTCTTCTTTTGACACTACTTATATTATTTTGGAGATTCAATTTTCTCAGTCTTGTTTGTGATAATAACTTGTCTGTCTCTTCAAAATAATGTCCTGGTTTCTAAATATTTGATAGAATTTTCTTCTAAGAAATACTTTTTATATAGACATGTGGATACTTGACAGTATAATTAAAAGCTGAAAGAGTAGTGAAAGGACTTTACCATGTGCAGTCAGTCCATATCACCCAGTTTCTTGCTGGGAGTCAGATGCAGAAATTTCACTTAAACTACAGATAGATGTTTAGAAAATTTCCTGCCCAAAATTTCTTTAGTTGTGTTGATGTCTATCCAGAGTAACAGATAATTTCAAAAGTGTGAGAGAGATGAGTAACTTCCAGTTACTCAGTCATATAAAGAGAAATAATGATTAAGACTTTGAGGTATTACACTGGTTTTAGTGTTTATTGTGAAAATAGTCAGTTTCATTATTCCTTGAAAAGTGCCAACTTGAAAATAGATGTTGGCATTACCAGAAGGCAGAACTACTCCTTATTAAGGTACTCTGTGAAGTAGCAGAGTTAGTCTTCTTATGTGATTTTCATGTCTGCATTGTAATACAGGTTAATCCAGAAAAATACCCTGCTCAATATTGAATATCATGGTGTACTTAGTCTGTATGTCTCTGGTCCTGCCATGAGCTCTCTGAAGGACTCATTTCAGGGTTGCTAGTCCATCACTCTCCCCTCTGTCTGTATTTTTTTCTTATTCCACTGTTTGAAAAGTGACTTAAATATTGTCGTAGGCTTTAATTTTGTAGACAGAAGAGGTGTGTTATAAGTGACTGGTTCTTTAGTGTTCCTTAGGTACGGTAAGACTAGAGGTCGGAAGAATAAAAGCTGGACCCTTCCACTCCGAGAGGAGAACATCCCAGAGCAGCCAGGTATATAACTGTAAAACTGGTTAGTTTGGAAGAAATAATGGTTAAATAATGAAAGCAAATAAAAAGAAGTGGTTTTATGATGACAATGGTTTTCCATGTACCTGATCCAAGATGGAAAAATTTTGCAGCTTTTCAGAACATATTTTTATGCATTCACTTTAGCATATTGTATCTGATATAGACAGGATCCAGCTAAAAATGTAGCCCAGAAATGGCTTTGCTCCAGGCTTCAGCCTGAACAGCATACAGAACTCCAATTCTCACCAATACCAGAAGAAGTTAGTCAACCTCTTTGTTACTTTCAGAGTGCTTGGCATGCAATGGAATACTGTTCCAGTAAACTTAGTGAATTTCTCCATTCTTTGCATGTTTTTACTATTATCTTGATCACCAGAAGCAAGAAACCTGCACCCTTTCCATCAGGCTTCTCTTTTTTATTTGATTGTTGGCTAATGTTGTAGTGTTACAAACTCATATCAGTTTCTGTATTTGAAAACGTTTTTCATGTGGTAGCAGCTCATATTGTCATTCTCTTCAGTAGGAACTACATTTCTGAGAGCTCACAAGTTACCTTAGAACTTTCTGTGGTTGTAAACTGAGTATGCAGATCTCAATTACTGAAGATAAATAGTTTTAAAACAAATCATAATTAAACAGTTTCAAGTGAGCAGGGTAAGACAGGATAAGACTGAAATGTTAGACTCTCTTCAAAATGGGTATTGTCAAACAAGATGAAAACATGCAGACTCTGTCTGGTCTTATTCTAAGATGAAGCTTACAATGTTGAATGTTTTGAAGAGTGTGTAACAATCAGTGAACTAGTCTGGCCAGGAACTATGTTGTTCTTTACTTACCCTGCTGGTACAGTGAAAATTTTTTGGGAAATTGTGCGGGTGAAGCTGAGTGGAGAGCGTAATCTTAATTTTAGCTGATGCGGTAGGTGAATATTCACAAGTAGATATGAGAATGTATAAAAATCTGTCTTTTGTGTTCTGTCCCTACTGTGATAATTATGGCTAACTTGCATTAGTTAGCCGAGAGATGATAGAAGGTGCAAATATAATGGACTAGTCATGCCCTCGGAAGCAGCACTTCAAAGCTTTGCGTGGGGTTATAGACATGAAATCTCTAAATTGGTCTAAGGATGTTTCAAAGAGCCCTCTAGTGTGACCAAGAAATATGTGGATGTTCTCTGTATCAGCTTTAACTGGGCACAGAAAAAATAAAATACAGCAGAAAATACACTGAATACAGTGAGTTACAGTTTTACATTTATTAATTGTATGACTGAAGTGGCTCTCTAATCCTAGTCTTACACTGTGTTTAGGTCAGTGAAGGAAGTGGCAGTCTCTCATCATTCAGTTTCCCCATTTCTGGGTCCAGTGCACCTGAGGTCTTTGAAAGTGGTCTAAAGAAGAATATCAGTAAGTTTGGGGGGGGTTGTTGCTTTCAGTATTTTATGCATGTGAACTGGTAGCTGAGATCTTTTGCTGTCTCTAAAATATTGTAATTATGTGATGTAGGCCTTAAAGTGATTCCTTAGTAATTGAAATGGCAAGGGTGGTGACTGCTCAGTACATCACACATACATATTGTAATATCTTTTTATAAAAGAAACTAGCAACTTCTTGTATCAGTGGTTGAAATGCTGAGAATCTAAGTTGAGCCATAATTTTCTGTTTAATCTAAGTATGTCTTCAGTCAAGCTGTCTCATTCATAAAAATCCAGATACTATGTAGTTATATGAAAATACATGTGGAATAGCTGTCTCATGCTTAAATGTAGAACAAACTTGCTTCTGACCAAAGTATTGCTAGCAAATATTAGTTTTTTCTATTCTATTTGAGCATGCTGAGCAGTTTCATTCCAAACGTTATTTAGATGGAGAAAATGATTGATTCTCTCACCTATTCTAGGAGTATTTCAATCCAATTAATGTAATGACAGCTACTTTCAAATTGGCTTAAAATATATATAACAAATCAACAGAAAGTTAGAATCATCATAATGGTTTGGATAACTTTATTAGGAAAGTTTTCTAGGAATGCTAGTTTTAACTTTTTTTAAAATTTATTTTAATTCATTTGACAGCAGCTTCTGAAATACAGGGACTAAGAACAGTTGAAATAAAAAAGGTAAGTTATAGCATGAAGTGGTATATATCAGGAACAGGTTTTGTAAATGTTGTCAGTAGGTTTCTTTACAGAAAGAAAGTCTAGACCTATTCCTTGTTTTGAGAGAGGAATTGATATGGCAATAGAAATTAATTTGTCTATCTTTTCAGGTCAGGACTGTATGATCTCCACTGCCTATATTTTTATGTAAAATCAGTGTGACTTACTCTGTCATGTTTTGTGAGTTGTGTTGAAAGCAAAAGAAGGAAGATTTACTAAAAGATAATGGGACCTAATTTTATTACCAGACTGAGTTAAATCCAAACTCTGTTTTGTGAAGTCAGAGAAAGTTAGAAGACTGCTTTTTTGTGTTCAGTATTTTTAATGAAACATACAACTGTGAGGTTTTCAACTGTGAAATTCAGTCACCTTCATTATGCATGTGAACTTAGTCACAGGCAGCTTCTTATGGTCCAAAATATTTATTTGACTTTGCCTGGCATCTGGTTCACTTGATTACATGGATTGTTTTTAGCCATTCTCTTTTACAGTAGAATCTGTAAATACCAGTTTTACAATATCAGTTTTTGCAGTGAGGTATTCAGGTGTGGTGCAGTAGTAAACAGCTGGTTTTGCTCTTCAACACTGGGGCACTAGGGGGAGCGTAAAGCTTAATTCTAGTTTTCGGGAGGTTCATAATAGGAAATTGATATAGACAATACTAAGGACAGCAATCCTATCTCTTCAGTTTTCTTTGCTCAGACTTCCTGTGCTGAAATTAAGGGGTTGATGCTGAATTCTGTATTTAGTTAATAAAATATACAACTAAATTGGCAAATTTTCACCTACCACTGAGAAATAGAAACATCTCTTGTGGTCTCCATACTTTCTTGAAGTGATGCAAAGCATATTAACCTAAAAACTGGCTTGAGACACAGGAATTCTGATTTTCATGAGATAGGGTGCTTAGTGATTTTTTGAGGCAAGCGTAAAGTGCTCTGTATATGTTTTTCTTTCCAGAAAAATCTTATCTTTTTTTCATTACTGTAACAGAGCCCTGCAGATTCACTAGGAGTGAGCATTGCTGGAGGTGTAGGAAGTCCTCTTGGAGATGTTCCTATATTTATTGCCATGATGCACCCAAACGGAGTTGCAGCTCAGACTCAGAAACTCAGAGTAAGTTAATTTTTAAGAAGCATGTAAAGATTGCATGGGTAATGCACAGTAATTACTCTAGACAGGCAATAAATTAGCAGTTGGGTGATACAGTCATAAGTGCTTCTGGCTGTGTCAAGAGTTCTTGCTGTTTGAATTGATGAAACAGCAACTCAAATTGGTAGCATGGGAAAATGTAATTGCTGAAATGTACTAACTTAAGAAAGGAAGTCCTAAAGCAATCTTGGATCTTAGAATTAGTCAGCTTGTGAAAATTAAAAGCATAGAGAGTGGTTCAAAAGGATGCATTCTGTAAGTGAGTGCCATTGCTGAGTGTGGTGGTTGTTCCTGCAACTGTGGGTATGCAGTGTGTTTTATCTCTTATGTTACAGAGATAGTGCTTTTTGGGTTCTGAGTTGAAGTGGGAGGCCTTATCTGATACTGTATTTGAATGTGTACTGTATCCAGGCTGTATCAGACTCAGGTTTCCTGGAAAGTGGACAGTGTTATTTCAAGCTGAATTCAAACACAGAATCTCTGATGATAATTTGCTACTTCAGTCTATCTTCAGGTGACATGCAAAATGCACCTCTGTTTTTTACATGCTGTGCATTTTTAGAATGTTAGGATCAATTCTGTAAACCATTATTACTTTTTTACACTGAATACTCTAAATTGTTGAAATTTGCTCATTCTGATGTTGAATTTCCCACTTTTGTAGTGGGTTATTATGCAGTTAAAAGGTTTTTTTGCCTACAAGAGGACTGTGAATGTACAGTTGCTAATTTCTTTCTTCCTGCCGTATATTACTGATAAAATCTGGCTAAATGCAAATAGACAGATCTGCTGTTGTTGAAAAAAGTGACAAATAAATCTGTGTAACTAAGTTAGATTTTCTACCTTTTCTTCTGTAGGTTGGGGACAGGATTGTTAGCATCTGTGGAACGTCTACTGAGGGCATGACTCATTCCCAAGCTGTTAATATCTTAAAAAATGCTTCAGGCACTATTGAATTGCAGGTAAAAAATCTTCAGTGACATTTTGAATACTTTCTGAATACTGTTTTGCCAGCTGCTACAATGAATTATTTTAGTGTCAGCATTCTTATTTTACTGGTTTATGAACTCTGTTCCTAGGTTGTAGCTGGAGGAGAAGTGAGTGTCATAACTGGTCAGCAGCAGGATCCACCTACATCCAGTCTTTCATTTGCGGGACTAACTTCGACTGGCATTTTTCAGGATGATTTAGGGTCAGTAACTATAGAATATACAACTTCTGTAGCCAGTTGTTTTAGATGGAACTCAACCTAAAAATCATACAAATTCTAGCAAATAATGGATGAATTGTTTGACACAATCATGATTAACACATTGGCGTTATATGGCACCTGTAGGCCAGAGGTCCTCTTCTGCATTTTTCATTATATGATTTGCTATGCTGCAATTTGTTTTTGAACTTCTGTAGAGTTATGATGTGATTTGATTTCTTCTACATTCTGAATTGTTTCACTGAGATTTGGTAGCTGGGATTAATTGATACACCAAAAAAAGTCCCTTTCCGCTGTAGTACTTGTGTTTCCGTAATGTGCTTTCTAGTGCTTGGATATCATGAGCGTCAGATGTTTCTGATATACCTTGATTCTAATACATTTGCAAGGTACATTATGTAAACAATTTTGCCTTAATCTCTGTTATGGATCTGAGGCACTTTTCTTTTAGGAACAGGCAAAGAGAGAACAGGGTTCTGTAGCCACACATATCTACTTTGAAAGGTAGAATTTCAAAATTTCGTACAATCAAAGTATATGTGGGGGAATATACCTACAGGTGATATCTATAAACATGTACATGCAAATACACATTTATCTATTAGAAGAAGAGAGAAGCAATCAAACGTTATAGCATAAACTGATGGGCTAATTTTAGGCATTACAGGATTTTTGAAGTAGATGTTATGGAAACTTGAGGTACTGGCATTGCATTTCTACTTCGCTAGTAAGCACATAGCAGCCATAACTATGTCATGAGCTGTGTGTTTGAAGTAGCTGCTTTTACGTAATAATATAGGCATTAGACATTTACAGTGTTTTACACAAACTTAAATAACCAGTTCATTACAATAAAAGTATTTATAGTTAGAGTAGAAAGGGAAATGTACTGATTAGCATAAAAGAAATATTATAGATGTTAAATCCAAAGTTCAGACAACATCACAATACTCTTTTCCCTTTTCTTAGACCTCCTCAGTACAAGACTATTACTCTGGACAGAGGACCGGACGGCCTTGGCTTTAGTATTGTGGGTGGCTACGGCAGTCCCCACGGAGACTTACCCATTTATGTGAAGACGGTGTTTGCAAAGGTAGGTGTAGGTTTGTTCAGTCAGTCCATTTATTAGTTCACTCAGACCAAGTCATGGCCTTAGTTGGCAACCAAAAGATTGTTACAGTTTTTCCTTTTTAATGTGTTGGTCAAAATGTGCTTCCAGTATTTGAAAGCTGTAGTCTTCAAAAGATTCAGAATTTCCCAATACATGTGATCCAGCATATGGCAGTCTTTTCCACGTCTCAAAACTGGAATTGTGCACATACTTAGGAAAACATTTCCCTTGCTTTATATTTAGAGTGTGTTTTCTTCAGGTAGTAGAGGGAACTATATTACTGAACTTAGATTGGACCTTTGGAGTAGTTCAAATGCTGACCTGGGGTTAATAGTTTGGACTGCTGTAGGAAACAGCCCTGAGTCAGAGAAAACTGGAATGAAGAATCCCAAATTTTTATGGTAAATCAAAGTGTAGAGCTGGATGTTAGTGACTAAATTTCTTAAACAAGTTGCTGAAAACTTCCTCGGGTCTTGAAAATGCTACTTCTATGATAGCAGGGTTTAAATGTTTTACTAGCTGGACAGAGTTCAAGGAACAAAAAATCCTGTAGGTCTGATTTGTAGATGTTGTGAAAATTAGGGCAGGGCATACAACTGCACTGTAGTACAATTGTACTACAATTGACTGTATTGGAATCATTGAAAATCAAAAATGTTTCAAGGGGTTTGTACACTGTACCAATCTTAAACCATAAGGACTGTGTGTCAGGAAGAAAAAGAAATGCGTGTGTCTGCAGTTATGTGTTGTATCGTTTCAGGGTGCAGCAGCAGAAGATGGACGCCTGAAGAGGGGGGATCAGATCATTGCTGTGAATGGGCAGAGCTTAGAAGGGGTGACTCATGAGGAAGCAGTTGCTATTCTGAAAAGGACAAAAGGATCAGTCACTTTGACTGTATTGTCATGAACTGGCTGCTTGAAGGGTTAGGGTCAATAAGACTGAATTATTTACTTTCCACATAGTAAAGAGAATGGAAATGTTTGTACAGTCTTCTTGCTCTTCCAGATTGACAGGACTGGGTTACAACACTGAAGAAAAGTAACATTTAACCATAGATTTCTGTATACAATAGAAGTACTTCTCTTACTGTCAAGCCACTGGGATCAAGTTATGTCAGCTATGGAAAGAGATGGATATTTTTCCTGTTAGTAAGTCAACAGGGAAAAGAAGAAAAAAGAATGTTTGCATTAATAACCACACAACAAAACTGAAATGTTTTGCTAAGAGACTTTGGATATTTGAATAATGTTGGAAAAATTACAAATTCACCAAGTCAACAAGGGGGTTGCATGGGTAGCAGTAATCAGAAAACAGGAATAAGGTTACTGAAGAAAGAAAGTACTAATAAAATAGAGACTTGGGGGATAGAAGGAAAAGCATGTAATCTGGAGGCCAATTATTAATGGACTTAGATGGTTATTTGTAACTAGATGATCTTTAAGGTCCCTTCCAACCCAAACCATTCTATGATCAAGTAGAAGGGACTGGGTGGGTACTTGGATGGGTTAGTTTGCTTGTCTGTTTATGTGTTTAAATCCCCAAAAAAGAGAAAACTGTGTTTCATTTTGGCTTAGATTTGAGGTTTTTTGTTTGTTTGTTTTGATGTCTGTATGTTTGTTTGTTTTATTGCTTTGTTTGTTTCTCATTTGTTGGTTTGGGTTTGGGGGTTTTGTTTATGTGGTTTTTCGGCAGGAGGTTGAGGCTTGTGTGTTTGCTTCAAAAGGAGAGGACTTGTGCTCAGGGCCAAAAAATTCAGGGCTAGTGGAAACTGTTCCTGGTGAATGAGAATGCCCAGCAACTGCAGTATTAGGAGAACTAGACTTTTATAATAGTAGTATTTTCTAGTCTATATGGATGTGAAAACAACCTTCTCAATATGAAATGTCTGCGAGCAAAGATTATTCTCTTCCAGTGTGCAAGACTAACTACAGGCTCAACGCAGACATTTCTTCAAGCTGCATGAATCAGAGCTGTGAACAAACTGCTCAGAGCAGGTTTACTTGTCTGCTGACAGATGTCTGGATATCTTTGAGGCCAGTGTGGAAGAAGTTGATGTTACAGTGTTGCTGCCGTTACCAACAGCAGCAAAGGTAGAGTCCTCCTTGAACTGAGGAGACATAAAACCAGGAGTAATGTGTTGAGGATGAGTAAAGGCCTGAAAATTCCTCCCAGTGGAGGTGAGTAGTAAAACAGCAGTGAACGTTTGCACCAGTAATAAGCAGAAGAGATTTGAGAGCCACAACTATTTTTTGGGGATATTGATTTTAGAGGCACAAATACAAGATGTCTTATATTAAATACAATGCAACCATGGAGCTGTTCTTTGTTCAGCAGTGTGGTCAGTAAATGTATCACTTTTTTGTCACTAAAACTTTATGTAAAAGTAGCACTCAATGAAGCTCTTAGCTGATTGTAGCCTGCCTGCCTTTGCCTGCCTTGCTTCTAGGAATCTGGCAGATAAAGCAAGCTTTCCCTGTGATTTATTTTCCTGCGGAAAAATTTCACTAAGTCTTTTCAGGGAGAAAGATACCTAGGTAACTAGCATGCTAATTAGCAGAAAGATCCCTTGTGTTGATTAGCCAAAAAAATGTAGCAAGAAGGCCACCATGTTAGTTGTCATTTAAGAGAAATCCAAACTGAAAATGCAGGCAATGCTCAGGCCATCGTTATGGGAGAATACAAAAGACTAGCGTTTGTTTTAGTGGGGTCACAAAAGCATTATTAAAAGTGTTTGTCAAATAGTATTAACAAATTGATAGCTAAAGGAAAGCAAATTAACAAAAAATCCACCCCTTTGTCTTTTTAACTGCTCTGGAAGTTACACTGTGGTAGGCTAAGATGGAAGAAATCAGATGGTACCATTACTGGATGCTGCTGTTATTGAATTGCTCTTTTATACTTATTTCTTGCATAGTGTGAGAATAGCCTACATTAGAGTATATAAAGTCACTTTAAATAGTATCTATATTTGTAACAGAAGTAGTTTACAGCTATTTTGTTACTGCTTTTGTGTCACAATGTGGGATTTAAATAAATAAATTCCAAACTGTCATGATAAAGAAGTAAAGTTGCAGGTGTGTTCCTGATTGTTTTACAATGGCATGCTTGCATTGTTCATTCTGTTGCGAAAGATGAATTCAAAATAATTTCGTAGTTATAAAAAGGCATTACTCTTATGTGAACCTTAATTTTTTTTTTTTTTTAAGATTTTATCTTCACTTGCAAACTAGTTGCAAATCCATGAAACTATGAAGCTGTCTTGCTTTTTTGTGCCAGAGATCATTATTCATTTTTCAGTCTGTTTAAAAAGCATTCCTTCAGGCATGGGACTTGCCATGAGGGATCAACGGTGAGCCATGGAGTCTGTGACTCAGAGAACAGGGTCTCCCAAAAGCCTTATGCCCATTTTCTGGTCAGATATCCATCCCTTTCTTTTAACTTTGCTTACCTCTCAGCTATTCAATGTGGAGGAGTAATAAGAGTGGTGTTAATGAAAAGGTTTTTAATGTTAGATCTGAGATACCCGCACACTCATGACAGTGAGCAGGTATCATTGGCATGGCTGCTTTTCTGCTCATTCTTCTGGTGTATTTTATTTCTGGGTTATCTTTTTGGAAGCAATGGTATTGGTAATTCTCAGCTGGGAGAGTGGGTGGAATTTAGCAACTATTGATGATCCCCTTCCCTTCACTCTATCAAAAAAAGAAGCTGTGTATTCTGAAGACCTAGATGAAGGAAAAAAGTCTTTGTTGTTAAATGTCAAGAAGATGTTTGTTTTGCTGACAGATAATTGCAAGTAATGTGGAGAAACTTTTTTAAATAGCATTTTGCAAAGAAAGTCTTACCTCAAAGTGGGAGTGACGTTGGAAAGGGGCTGGTGTTAGATTCCTACACACACTTTCTCTTGCTTTTTAAAAACAAATTCTTTGAAACATCTAAAATATTCATGTGTAGAGAGCATTTCTGTCTCAGGCACCACTTGAAACTAATAAGAATAGATTAAAATTTTCACTTCTTTACAAATGGTAATAAAACAGTGAACAGTGTTGTCCTTAGTATATTCAACACCTGCAGTGTGGACATTTTTTTTCTGAATTGGAGATCATGCATCTTCCTCAACATGTCTAGATCTTGATTATCATGCATTTTAGTTCAGTGTTGCAGGGTAATGCATTGTGCCACCAGTATTTATGGAAATGGTAACAATGACAGATTAGACAGATCTATTTCAGACAATTGAGAAGAATATACCTAATGGAAGATGATGCCTAAGTAGCTGGAGGTTCCAATCTTTTTGCTATGTTTTCATTGTCCTTTTCACTCAGTGAAAATGATTGTTTGAAATGGGTAGAAAAAATATAAATGCTGCTTTTCTTATTTCAGTAGAATGGAGAGAAATTTCTGGTAAGCTACTAATCCTAAAAGCTAAGTACATCTGAGTTGAAGGTAACAGAATTGTCCAAACTAAGTTATTAATTTTTAACTCAAGATTTTTTTGTTAAGTTGCAGCAGCAAATTGTTTTTAGAAACTGAACTAACCAGGTTTTCACTTACTCTTTCTCATCAAACTACTTTCTGGCTAGTCCCATTTTTTTTGATCTTCAGATAGCTAGTTTAAGTATGTAATTTTTTTTAAATTACTTCAAGGGAGTGTTTGAATCACAGAAAACCCCCGCTAAAACATACCTGTTTTCTTAGCTGTGAGTACTACATTGGATTTTTTAAGTGCTAGTAGTTAGGTGTCCAGTTAATGCATAGACAGACAAGTGAAAGATTTTTGTCTAAAATAGGAGACTTTGAATTGGTTAGCACTTCTTAATGTTTTCTACTGTTTCAGTATTTGGCAGCTTATTAAGATTACACCCTGCTAAGTGAATTGCTTTTAATTAAGAGTACGCTTTGACTGAAAAAGGTAGACATTGTAGCTAAAAGGGAGTGAATGTTCCTTGAATATTTCTGTGGGATATGGGATACCTTTCTGAGACTCTCAGCACTGGTGAACAACAGAGTGTCACTTTGGTGTGTTTTCATAGCTTTTTGTTTATGCTCCTCACAGAAGAGTGCATGATAACAGTACTCAGACAACTGAGACAACAGGGTACATTTTCAGGATACCTTACCAGGTTTCCACTACTGTACACGAGTTAAAGGAGTTTCCTGTTGAGCACCTCACACAATCACTTAGGCTGAGGCACATTAAAGGTTCTTGCGGGCTGTAACTTTCAAGTACCTTCTCATCACAGGGGTGCCAAAGCCAAAGCCCTCGCTGTCCAGCACTTCAGGGTTTTACATTATTGGGGATTTTACAAAAAAGCAGTGGGAGCAGCGTCTTGGGTAGTTAGTAGGAAATGAGTTGTTCTCTGTTTTGGGAGAATATTTCTCTGAAAGTGTTAAAAACATATGCAGAGTGTTTTGGCTTGAAAAAATTTATTCATTACTCAGTGTTAAATGTAAATATGTCTATTGGGAGTAGAAAGGCCAGTATTGTAAACAACTTTTATATATATATATATATATATATATATATGTATCAATACAACCCTAATGATTAAGGTAGCAGATTTTTACTGCAGTTACTGTTTGTGACAGAAACCACTGAGGACAGATGATAATAAAGATTGTCATATGGGAAAAGCATTAACCTTTGTTACTGTCACCAAGTTCAGAAGAAGGGTAAAAGTAATAGTGTACGTATTTTTGTCATTTTTTTTTGTAAGTCCACACAATCTCTTTTTCCCAGATTTTGTATTTTTTCCCAAGTATAAAGTTCCTGTGAAGGGCTAACAAGATGTTATTCTTCTGATACTCTTGGAATGAAAAAAATAGAAATTCAGTCATTGTTTCAGATACATATTTTTATTTGGTTTGGATGAATATATACAAATATAAGTAGGGAAGCAAAAGAATTCTCTTGGGGAATCCAAGCCACTCCAAACCTAGTGTCTGGGCTGGAGACTTCATTTTTGGTAGCTGAGGATTTAAGTAGGACAAGTGACAAATTCAGTGTAGACAAATTCAGTGTTGTGATCTTAAACACTGGACAATACGAGCTGCATTTGCAGCTTCTTTCTGCATGCACCTAGATGGTACCCTGCTTGAATTACCATGTCCTAGAAAAGTTATCTTATGGAAAAGGCCTGAGCTCCACCATTTCCCTTGCAAGTCATGCTTTAGTTTAAAACTAAGATCCAGCAGTGTTTTGGAAGAGTAACTGTAGGCTTCTTTCTGTCTGTATGAGAAATTCTGAGTTTTTAGGTCCCAGGTAGACAAAAGCTCACTTGCTGTTCCTGAAGACTTGCTCCCTGGCAGGTGTGGTGGTTAGGAACCCACCTCTGGGTATAGCAGAGTCATTCCTTGGTGGGATTGATGCATACTCATCAGTTTTAAGTCCTGCGTATGGGTGTGTACCACAGATCTGACAATCTTCACTTGCAGTCCTGGAAATCAGGGTGGTTGTTTGACTAGGGGATTTTTTAAAAAATCTAGCCTTGAACATCTTGGCTTTAATTTAAAGATTATGCGGAGGAGCTGCTTTAGTTCTACCTTTATCTCCAGTTCTATCAGATACTTCTGTTTTTTAGCATCTACAGAAGGAGAAGTAATCTACTCAAATTTGTTGTTAATGTAGGCTCAGAGTTTGTTCTAACCAAATATATATGTTGATTACTTCACAAAAATGTTTGTGGACACGGTCTCTTGGCAAAGCTTTTACAGCCTCTTTCACAACAGTGAATGACAGCAGTGATTGCCTTCGTGTTAAATTGTGTGTCTAAAAAAGCCTTTGCAATAAGGATAAATCTGGGCAAGAGAGTGAATTGCTGGAGACAAGGTGGAAATGTCCTGGTCTGAGCTGATTTTCCTATTATGACTAAGTATGCTCTCTTTTCAATCTAAGCCTTATTTCCCTAGGAATAAATTGTCTTTTGTTTGTTTCGAATGGCAGCTCACCATCAGGATTCTGTGTATATGGTCTCCCTCTGGAAAAAAAAGCCTTTCTCCTATTGTGGTTGCTAGAGCTGGAAGAAAAAAATATAACTGCACCTTTGTTTTAAGTGCAGATATATGGAATATTAACATTTAGTAGAAATAAGTAATTAACAGTTTACCATTTGCTGTTGTATGTTGTTCTTTCCACTTTAGAAGTCAGAGTCTCTTCAAAGCTCTTTATTTTGCCAGTAGCCAAACCATTCTGGTCAGCACTTCTCCCATTTCTTTTAATTGGTATGTGTGTCTTGGGCTGGTGGGGGGGAGTTGTTATGTGTGAGGGGAGTGTGTCAAAGTCTGTGTGCGTGTCTGTGCACGTGTGTGGATTTGGGAATAGTACTGCATAAGTGCTAACCCTTGGACTGCAGATATGTCCTTCCGGGAAAATTATGATTCCCAATGCACCTTCTTCTAATGGGAGTATACATCTTTTCTATTAGCCTGGTATGTTTAAGTTTGGAGCACATTCCAGTTTGTGCTTCCAGGACAATCAAATCCCATTTGAAGTTAAAAAATGTTTGAGTCTGGGATACTGATGCTGTGTTTGTGGGGCTAGGATCACCTCATGAAGTATGAATACACTCCAGACTTCCTCACTGCTAGAAGCTCTTTGCTTAGGCCCATGTGAAAGAACATTAATAGGATTGTTCCTTCTATATATAGGAACCATACTCAGTTTTACTTAGTTGATAGTTTGAACTCATGTACATGTGTTATTGGCCCTCACACTTGAGCTTAAACCTTGGATCTCTTGGCCAAGCTAGCGGATCTCTTATCAAGCCCACAAGTGACAACCCTTAATTGGGTTGTTTTCCTTCTCAATGTCAAGGAGAAGATGAACCAAACAAAAATCTTGGGCAGGCAACAGCAAAGAGGCAGATATATATACTGACACCTGGAAGCCTGTATGCTTTTCTCTGTATTGAAAGGTGGCTGGAGCTGCCTTGGTCTGAACTTTCAATTCAAAAGTGCATTGCAATAACGGGAGAAGGATAAGTTAAATTGATAGGTAACAGAAGAGGGGAAGTGCTCGCCTATCTAGGCACAAATAGGCCTGGAGGTGGCTGCCTGAGTGGGATTTTTTTGGTGGTTTGTTGTTTTTTTTTTAATACAAAAGTGCTTATGTGGACAGCTGCTGGTTTCAGCTTGGGCATTTAACCTGGAAGCTTTGGGTGCTGACCCCTGGTGGCCTAGTGGTTAGCATGCAGGACTTTCACTGCTGCGACCACGGGTTCAAATCCCGGTCTCCTGGCCTGATGGAGGTCGTTAGCCCTGTGTGGCCATCCATCTATGAGAAGGACACTCGAAACAAACCTACGTCCTGAGGACCTCACTGCCATTGTCCAAGCTTGCTTGGCCCCGGCAGATGAACCTTAGGATTAAAGGGTGGGCTCAGTTCAGCGCAGGCTGTGTCTCACCTAAAAAATCCATTGCGCAGGCTGGAAAGGTAAAAGACCTTTCCCCAAATCTTCGTTCGCGAAGATGGGCCATTACATTACATTTGGGTGCTGAAGCTTTGTGGGAGAGGCTATTTGTCTTTACTACCCAACCCCACTTAGACACCTTGAAGTCAGACTAGCCATGGAAGAAGGACCTAGATTGGTCCATAGAAGCTGACTTTAGTGTAGCTGCATTTCTACACATTAATAATTTTCAGTAGTAGCCACTAGATAGCACTAGAGAATCAAGGTAAATCTTAAACAGCATGGGTTGCAGAGCTTTAAAGGAACTCAAGCACTCCAAAACTAACAACCACTGGAGCCTGTCATTGGTTTTCAGCTCAGATCAGTAGCCTAATAGAAATTATTCAATCAGGAGAATGTTATTTTAACTTCTGGTGTATTTAAAATGTCTGCACTGATGTTTTCCCAAGCAAAAAAACCACATAGCAATAGCTTGAACAGTTACCCTATTCTGACCCTCTTTTTAGTGCTTTTGAACTTTATTGAAAGCCACAAGATTCAACAAAATATGCATTAAATCCAAAACGTTTAATACTGGCCGTCACAAAATGAATGCTTTAAAATAAAAATATGCCTTTAAAAATATCCATAGGGATATAAGCTTTCCAAAAACATGTCTCCAAAAAAAAAGTATCCTCAACAGAACTCATTTGCAGAGAGAGTAAAAAGTCATCTGTGCCTGTCGCTGTCTGTAAGTTTATCCCTTGCAGAATTGTCATTTTAGTAAGGTTATGAAGAAATCTTTACTGATCGCCTCTATGAGAAGCCAAGATCTGATCTTTTAACCTCTGCTATGAAAAGCAGTAAGGGTGCAGCTTCTACTACTGCAGCTTACTGATAGGCTTTTAAGAAGCCCCATATGAAGCTTTTTCTAAAGGGTTAGGGAAGGCATAAAGGTTTGGGGAGAAAGACATGAGTTTCTCCCTGCAAGTGTGTCTTTTCACAGGTTTTGCAGTGCTTTTGCAAACCATATACGTAATGCATGTAAATGCTTTGTTGCACATCCATAAACAGTTTTTTGTGGCAGTCCTGAGGAATATACACAGGTATGCATGGTGTTGTGCAGGGTAAGAAACTTGGTTTCTCCTCTGAAAACTGTGTTCCTCAGTCCGGTTTCAAAGTAGTTTGTAGCTGATCACAAATTCTTCTGTTACTCATTAACAGGATCTTTATAGCCAAGTGTCACATCTTACTTTGATAACGTCTTAAGAGTTTTTGACAAGGATCTAAAATTTGAAGTTTGATAGTCTTGAACTCCTAGAGTAATGTCTCCTAAATGCTTGTCTTGAAGGACAGACTCCTAATCATCTCAGGGCATCTGGCTCTTGTAGCTTGCTTCTAAAGTACGTTAAAAAGACCGATATCAAAATATGCAACTGTACTGCAGCTTATTTGCTATATGCATGCTTCATCTTAGGTACAGAGACTTCAAAGGCCTCAGTCTTGGCTGTTGTTGGTAGAAACTCACAGGAATTCCCAGTGGACTGGGCTGATGCATGTGTGAACTCTTACAGCCAGTGAGCTGTTTCTTGCAGAAATGACAACCTGTTATCAGGAGATGTCTGGGTTGTCTTTGAGGCTTGCTTACACTTACAGTACAGTCCAAATATCATTACCTACCAGCTTTCCATAAATTCACCTTTTTTTGTCAGTATGTGAGAGGCACATGCTTAAACAAGAGATCTAACGGAACTGAAGGTTGATCCTCTGTTTCTCCACAATTTAAATGAAGATTTTGCAGCTCTCCTGTTGCCTCCCACACCAACTGCAGCTTGGAAGGCTGGACTTTCTGGTGATAAGAGTCCATTATGCGAACATAAAGCTGAGTAAGGTTTGTCAATCACACTTCCAGTTTGCTTTCAGGTATCCTTTAGTAGCTGACAGCTATTTGCAGTTGTCAGGCCAGTGAAGTGGTTACCTACAGGACTACAAGGTGAGCTAGTGTTATAATGCAGCTAAAGCAAGATTAGCAACTGACACTGTGCCACAAATCCTTCCAGCACCTTTTTGCCTTATTTATTTATTGCATGTATAAAAGCATACTAAGCATATTACTTCATTCTCAAATGCAGCAGATTTTGCAGCTTCTTTTGCTCCAAGTGCCAGTAGCAGGGAGGCTGCTTTTGTAAGTGCTATGAAAACAAGTTCCAGCAAAACTGATCTTTATCAGATCCAGTTGAAAAGGCTGCACAGACTGAATAGTGAAACAGCCCAGTTAAATTTTAATCTGAGTTACATAAAACATTGTTCTTAAACTGGCACATATTGACATTGTTCTCGCAACCCATTAACTTACAGCCGGAAAGTGAAAAGGCCAAGAGACATGTAAAACCTCTGTGTGAGTCCATGTGTGCATGTGTGTATGAGCAACTTCTAGGTAGATTATGGTACAAATCACAGAAACCTTTCTGCAGCATCCTGCCTATTTCCATGTTTTGTTTCTTCCTTGTGGGATGGGGGGACAGTGCCTTGCAGACTAAGAATTACATAATTCAATAGCTCTTTTGGGGGGAGAGTCCTTGTTTTGGGCACCTGCTGTCAATGCACTGAGAATCTTTTTCATGTAAATTTTAGAATGGTAGTGAGGCTGTGCCCAGAAGCCAGTGTGTGGCCTGAGCTGGGAAGATCCCTAAGTAAAGACAAAGGATGCAACACATATGCTTGGGCAAAAGACAACCTGCATTTAGCTTATTGCAGATGGTAAAATTTAGTTGAATTGCTAAGACACAATTCTAGCCAGTTATTTTTGAAAGTATGGGCTGTTGGGTGCTATTCCTTGTGAAGGAACTGGAGTTACCACAACAGGAATAGCAAGTACAGACACACGTGCCTAGGTAAATCAAACTACCACTCCTGAGAGCTGCAGGATTGCATCAATGCAGAGTAGGAAAAACGGGAAGACAAAACTGATGCTTTAGTTCTTTTATTTTTTTTCTCATAATATTTCTCATCTGTAGTGAAACCAGAAGCAAGATTTTTTTCCAAGTAACCTCTGATCTTTAATATACAGTTTAAAGTATTTACAAAGTTTTCTAATTAAATTTATTTTAAAATTACATGGCATTTTTGTAGGGAATTAAGAACAGTTTTTCTAGTGTTAGAAAGTCAAACTTTAGGGTATTTTAAGATGTAAGAGCAAGTAAGTTATAGAGTGCCAAATTAAGAGATCATTTACATACCTGTGATGCCTATTAATCTACATCAGAGACATTTCATATTTACTCGTGTACCTCAGATGATAAAATGGCCTGAGGTATTTGGTTACCCCTTTGGTTTCTAAAGTTGTTTCATTAGCATTGGGTATGACTTAATTTGGATGCAGGACTGCTTCTCAAATTACCATGGGGAAATTTTTCCTTGTTTCACGTATTGCATGAGAATCAACTCTTAATCAAAATCCCAGGAACACTGCTGTAGCTAAAAGTTTAGTCAAGCAGATTGCACTGGCCAGCTGCTGGGTGAAGTAGTAAGGCCAGGTGAGAATGATACACATGGAAGCACCTGAAACAACAGAATACAAAACAACTTTAAGGGTTGGAGGGCCAAAATTATTTTCCTTAACCTATTTGCTGCTGGATCTTTGGGAAAACAACAACCTCCTTGTTAATTGTATTTGATCCTCAACGCAGCCTTAGCTATGTCTTCAATGCAGTAAAGTCTCAAAGTCATGGGTAATTCAGCCCTCATGTGTGAGAAAGGGTCAGAACAGGAGAAAAGGGTCAGAAATAGGGACATGGTTCTCCATTTTTTACAAAAACTGTGCCTTTTATTAAATCTTGAATTAGGCTCAAGCCTTAGCCCAGGAAAGGTAACCACACAATAAAATCGTATGGTTTATTGAACAAAAACAATTGTCGAACCAACACTTTACACATTTTAATGATTAAACCCGACTTCCTCTCCACAGTTGATGTGGTCTTACACTTGCTTGCACCAAATTTGTGTGGGTAATTGTTTGCTTGTGTACACTGCCAAGCATTATTTAATTAAGAAAATGTGCTTGGCAGAGGGAGATGGAAGCTGGAAAAGACAGAATGCATGTCAACAACCCATGTGGTTCCCAAAAAAGCAGAAAGTGTGTGCAAGACAGGTGGTAAGACACTGCATAAGCAGTGCTATGTGTGGTTGCTGACAGACCAGAAAGTGAGCATGAGCAAAGGTATCTGACTGAAAACTTTAGTAGCTACACATCACTATGCTATCCTGTCTCAGGAAGCAGGAAGGTTTATCATTGCCTTTCTAGTGCTCTGTAGTCACTCTTCTAGTACTTACAATGCATGAGAGGTCAAGAAAATTTCAGCTCAAGAGAGATCAAGAAAATTTCTGCAGATAACAGGGAGCTTGGGGAAATTGTGCTCTATCACTTAGAAATCAGTGAGGACATCTGCTAGGCAATTTTCTTTCTGTTTTCATTAAACAGCAGACTGTCTTCCACATATCTTACAAACACACTGGGGATTTAAACTGGTGCATTTTAATCCTTAAAACTCAGTTAAGATTAAGCAGAGACACCACCAAAATAAAACAAAAGGAGGTGTCTTCTGCAAAGTTGAGTTACCCCAAAGAAACACCTTCAGGTTATGCTGTGGCATTATGCAAGCAGCTTTCAGATCCTGAAAGACAGGTAACAGTTAAAGCTAAGCATAGTTCTAGAGAGACATAGTATCTGTATTATATGCTTTTTTGATAGTCTCCTAAGGTAGGCAATGTGGGAAAATAAATCTGAATTGCAGCTGGAATATATTCCCTCTCTACCTGTATAATTATTGTTTCCTTCCTTGCTTTTCCCAAAGACCTATAATTACTACTTTAGCAGGCAAAATATGTAACTGGAGTTAAGACAACTATATTAAGCAGCTGCCTTTGCTTAAGTGATCAAATCAAGTAGGGCTGATCTGAATCAGATTTGTAAAGCATAAATTTTCCTTGTAGCCAAACCAACTGAAAGTAACACACCCCTTATCATCTGCTCAATGAAAATTTCCAGCAGTTGTGCGGTAAACATACCCTGAAACTACTGTTATGGAAAAATAATTGATGAGTGGTCCAAATGCTTTAAGGGGTGATCAGTCCAAGTGGTGGCATCAGGACTCCCTGGCCTTCAAGGGACCAGAGTAAATGCCTACTTTTCATCCAAACGTATATTTTTCAGCCAAAGTGTAGTTGTGATGTGAATCCAACTACACAGTTTAAGCCATTAAAGGGATGAATTCCTTTTCATTACCATGGGTACGTTTGCACATTATTAAAGCTATTCTCTATCTTTTCTTATTACGTAATTATTGCTTGCTGCGTACAAATGTTGCATTTTAACACACTGTGATAAGTCAAAAATTATAATGATACTTGGAACCCTAGAATCTATATTATATATACTTTTTGCTTTAGGGAATGAAATGGACCAGATAATACCCTCTACTTGCCTGGCAATATGTGAGAGCCACTTGTTTCTGTTCAAAAGGAATTACAGCTCAGATTGGAGAAACAGAACTGGTCTAGCCCATAAAGCTGGTGCAGAATTGTCAGCAGCAGGGATCCTATCCCATAGTGCTCCACATCACATGGTGCAGCAGAGCAAAGGCAGGTGAAATGCCAGTGTGCTGCTGGACTGTGTGGGGCTGGGTCAGGCACACCTGGAGAGATGAGAAGAAGCATGCACTGCGTCATGGGGTTGTCACGTTGCAGGATGGCTCATTGAGAGAGGACCTGAGAGTAGAGGCTTCGGACTTCAAAGCACTCCAAAAATGACTGCTGGTATTCTGGAAGTGGCCAGTGACCTGTAAGTAGAGTTAAAAAGAAAGCTGAGCTTTGTTGCAGATAATCTTAGCCCTCAGGCCCTATCCCCTCAAACACTGGAGGGACAACAAAATGCTTATCATGGACAAGGGATAACCTACCATATGTTGTGGCTGATGTGCAGGAATATGTTAGTAGAAGCACATCCTTCCCACATGGCAGCAACCACTAGAGAATACATATTATAAAATTAGTTCAGTCAAAGGAACAAAGAAGCTCCAAAACTGTTTTAGTCATAGAAACTATCACACTGTAGTGTTCCCTTGAGAGATTTCCTGGAGATATATATATGTGTGTGTGTGTGTGTGTGTATATATGTATGTATGTATGTGTGCATATATATATTTAGAATTTTTTGTGTCAGGAGTTTATTCAAAGTAGTGGTTTCTTAACTTAGAAGAGCTCTGGCTCATAGGACTTTAAATATTTTGTTGTCTGAACATCCACTGAGATTAACAAATGTCTCTGTACAAAATAAGGAAAAAAAAATACAAGTAGACTGCTTACAAACAGTCCTCAGATAAATTAGCCATGTACACTAGTTAACTGAACTTTCTTAGATCTTACATGTCACCTCAAAGACTATGAAATTTAGTCCTTCCAGGCTCCAGATCTTGAACGTTTTCTTCCGGGTAGGCATGTAGTACTTGTCATCCAGTAAGGTGCTACTTCCCAGCACAATGAGGAAAAGGACTGACCCCCAGCTGTTTACCAATTTACCACTGGAGCACTTAGCAGGGGAGGTATCAGCTCACAATTGCCTTAATGACCAAGCATATGATGTCCTGCTTTATGCAGAGCACTGAAACCTTTTCTGTCTGGCACCTCGTCGAGTGTGAGACTGCTTATGTTGCTCACTAACTGCATCACTCCATTTAAAAGAGAGAATTATGAAGCTATATAGATTGTTTAGTGGATTTAAAGTATATAAACTATTGTAAGATACTCAGTGGAAGAAAGGGATGCAATTTTCCCTCCTTAATAGTAAATTAATAGTAAGTGGGACTGGAAAGGCTCTAATTCCAGAGCCAACGTAATTAAAAAAAAAAGTTCAAATGGGACAATGTAGAATTTTGTAACAACATACTGATCTGATAGAGAATTGACCAGGAGAGTTGTATTTGGTCTTGAAAATATCACAAGAGTAATGTTAAAATATTTAAGGAAAACCGAAGCATGTTTTAAAAATTTATGGTCATGTCTGGGTTTATCAAAGACTTTGGGTCTGCTGATGAAAAACTGAGATGGAATTTGGTTTTGATGTAGCTAGTGTAGAAAATGGATCATAGTTATCAGCTGAAAATTCCATTGTAGCTATTCTTGAGCTTGCATCCTGTAGCCTTATGTTTCAGGCACAAATATGAGTGATGTGGAGAACTCTAATCTTTCTATTTATCTGGAAATTTATCATATGTTACTCTTTGCTTATGTGGTCTAACTGTCAGCCCAAGGCCGAGCTCCAGTTTGTCAGGACCAGATGGTTGGGAGGGAGGTGGTAGGAAATGACTGCCAGGACATCATCCCAAATATGTCACCCAGAATTTCTTTCTGTTGGCTCACAGCCCTAGGCTTAAGCTGGGAATATCTATGCAGCCTGCAGAGATGCCCCAAACATATCAAGGGCCTTCAGAAAGACTGAAAAATACTCCTTTTTCTAGATCTTTCAGCTCTGGTATTTGCCACAGCACCTTTTACTCTACACACCCTTGAATGGGAAGTCCCAGGTTCAGCAGGATGAACACAGACCACACTGAGCCCATTTGCAACACTTTAGCTGGTTTAAAGGAAGGCAGTATTTCACCTGGGAAGTCTATGCTTAGTGTCAAAAATGGTAGAACCTCAGCAAGAGGAAAATAAAACTTCTCTGACTGAGACATCCCGAAGAGAGAAAGTTGTGTCAGGATTGTTTCCATACCAGCCCTGAAGATGTGATACATAGAGCCAGGTAAGCAGCAGTCCTAAGATAAGGTGCATTTAAAATTGCATGCGGTGGTGACGTGATTATGGTTTGCTGAGAACATTAATGATCTGTTTAATGCAGTATCTGTGATAGGTTAATAATTGAAACTCACAGGTACTACTGCAAGGACATGGTGTTCAGCCCTTTATTCATACCTGGATGTTGGCTGCTAGCAGGACCTTAACCAGTGAGTTTGATTAACTGTGTCCTGGTATCTCTTCTGTTACAAGGGTGATAATTAAACCTTCCAGGAAACAGGGAAAAGATAAGTCAGTGGAACTGACTGGGATAGCCCCATGAAATTTTGTTTCAAGTAAAGAACAAAAAGTAACTCTTTTAAATTGGCTCTTGAAATAAAGATGCAGTTTGGTTGGTCAGAATGGATTCCTGGATATGCTTTGTTTACAGAGTAGAATAACCAATGGTGCTGTTTAATGAATTTCCCTATTAGGTTCCACATGGAGGAAAATTAATGGGTGCTAAAATAATAGGTCATCTGTGTCCAGCCCTGTAAAGATGATGAGTTTTTTTTCTATTCAAGAAGTTATTTCATGCAGGAGGGAATCTTACAGACTACGTGTAAAAATATCTCGATCTTTGACCTCATTGGAGGTTATATAACTTTTCCCAAGTAATTATTTTTCTGCATTGATGAAAATCTATTGAGCTGTTATTTAATGCTTAACTACTGCATCGTGCTTATGAAAAGGAGGTCACAAAAAGATTTTCTCTGTCTCTCACTCTCATAAAAGAGTACAACTTTTTGTCCTGAGTCTGTTCTCCTTTTCTCAACTGAAGGTTTTAGTGCTTTGGAAGTTTCTAGCTTTAGCCCAGACTAAAGAAGTTGCCTTCCTCTAAATCATGGAAAAATACACTTTCTGCAGCAAAACAGTGATAAAAAGGTACAGGTGGAACTGAGCTAATTAAACACAACTGTTCAATCTCATCTAAGGTGCTTTATCTGAGACATCTCCACTGGGGTAGAAGAGTGAATTCAGCCTAATAAAAATTACTTTTCTGGATTTGCTTTGTCCAAGAATGTGTTACTGTGCCCTCCACTGAAAAATCAGGAAGTCTTATGAAAAAGAAACTATTGATGCTTCCTACTCTTTTTCTGAAGACAGGAATCATCCTGAATATTAACTTGTGAATGCATTTAACTGTTTCTAACTACATTTGAGAGCAGCAGTCCTGGAAGAGAAAGGAATCATGCCTCTGATTTCACAGGCAGCCTGCATATGCACTCCATCTGATTTGCGCATGATTTGAGCCTCTGTTTATGCAAGTCTTCCCAGTTAATACGGAAACATCATAGTCATCACTAGCCAAAAAATAGCAGCTTGCACCTGGGGTCATATTGAATGCTGGGAACATTTTCTACATGGTACTCAGTTTAGGTTGTTGTTTATGCCCAAGCTGCTTTCCTGGTACAGATTTATTTGAGAACAGATTTTTACAGTCTGATTTCCCAGTAATTTCAAGAGTAATAAGATGCCTAAATAAAATCCTGAGATTCTGGAAATTGTCTCCAGCTTCACTGAACTCTAAATGCTTAGGTTTACACTGATATGCCTTGTTGCATTCATTGCTCTTAAATCTAAACTGTAGCAGGTGATGAATTTTCTTCTCTCCTCTTGGCTTATATAAGTTTCTCGTGAGTCTTACTATGGAAAAGAACACAAAATGCATGAAAAGGCATAATGTAGGCCTAAAAAAAAAAAGTCAGGAATCAGGAAGTTGAGCGGGTTAAATGAATCAGTAGGAAAAAACTAGAGCCACTCCTACCTCTCATCATTTCAACTTTGTATTATTCTTACAGATTTGAACTCTCTGAAATAACTAATTTGAATTTTTAATATAGTCTTCGTTGCTAGGTAAGGTAAATAATAACATTTTATTATGCAAAAGCTTTTGCCATTTTACTGTTCCTAAAACCTGAATTCAAGCATTGGGATCATCCTCCTATCTCTGTAAGAGAGAAACAGGCCAGCCTGGTTTCTTTCAACTCATATTCTCTTAACAAGGGATTCTTCTTTTGCTCCCAAGACTTTGACTTCCCCTAAACTAGTGGAAGAAAATTGCGACACTCATAAGAAAAGTGATCTTTTTTCCGGGGAGAGGTGCCTGCTCCAAACGAGAAGCCCTGGCTTACAGTAGTAACCCTTGCTGTTGCGATGGGATGCCTTAGCAGATAAGGATCCAGCTTGGATCACACCCAGCTGCACAGCCCTGTCTCAGAAGTGTGAGCACTAAGAGGGTGTGAAGGTGAGCAGAAAGAAAGTCTGCAGAGAGATAAAAATGATAAGATTACAGAGGGAGCATGGTTGTAACAGGACCATCAGGTGTGAAAAGGTCCAAGAGGAAAAACACCTACATGACAATTTCAAAGTTTAAAGAAATAAAGCAGAGACCTTAATCTAAGGACTGGCTGATGTCACTAAGTCACCAGTAAGAGCTGTGGATGGAGCTGGTGGCAGAGGGCAGATCAGCAGCAGAGGAGCTGACCTGGTGACCTCCAGCCAGTGGCTCTTCTTGCCCAGTTCACTGATGCTTTCATCAACAGCAAAGACTATTTAAGTGTCTTATTAGGGTGGCAAGAAGACCTAAATCCTTTTGTGTGATTGTAGAAACGTCTACTTCGTATTTTTTATTTGTGCTTGTCTTACCTGCAGTCTTTTCATATGGATAAGGGGTCCAACTGGACTCCCCCAGAAGAAGGTTATTTAAAAAGTAATTAAAAATTATGTAAAATGGAAGGTTGAGTTTGGTTTTTTAAGCAATAATTGCTTATTTGCAAAATTTTGCTGGATGTGAATGCACCGAATGCCTGAACTGAAAACTGAGTGAGTGCTGAAAACACATTGCTTGAAGCAAGATGGTAATACATGCCTCCAGGATGGAAATGACAGCAGACAAAGTGGGTCAGAAAAATATGCTAGGAATTGTTATCTCTGACTGTCTTAATAGGCATATTTCTGTAATCAAATGGCAAAAACTGCCCTTTTTACTTGAAAATTGCTCTATAGAAATAGACGGCCCCCCCTCCCCTTTTTTTTTCTGTTTTCTACAATTTTTTTCACTTTGCTTATTTAGTTCTTCAGATTTGTCTCCTTCTCTCCTTCTTGATAGTATTTCATCAATTATTAACCAAGCCTTCCCCAGCTTCATGTATTTAAAACAGCTGGTGTGACTTTAACAGTCCTTCATTATGGTTTTGAAACCTGGTGATTTACAGCTATAAATGATAACTTAGTTTCTTTCCGTGCTGCTTGATTTTTTTCCATCACTTAATTTGTAACAGTTGTCTAATGGTGCACTTATGGTATCTGTGACAAACAAATTACATTTACAAACTCAGGAGTTCAAAATGTTGCACCAAAGGGAGTTTAATGCTTGGATTTAATGGGTAGGAAGTCATAGATTAATTCTGGTATGGTGCTTCTCAGAATTCAGCGTGACCTATTCATTATGCTGTGTGTCTAACCTTTTCTCCTTCATTCCTACAGACTGAGGAAGAAGAAAACAGGAGCGACTGGTCTTGGGTTTAGATTCTGAAAGTTAAAGAGCAACTCAGTGAGATAGCTTTTAATTTGGACCCACAGTCTGTTCATTTAAATGTCCAGCTCCAGCACTTTCAGTCTTACCTGGAATGGCCTGGCCATTCGGGGAAGCTGTATCCCACCAGTCTGGGCAAACACAGTGTTGATTGATATGGTGTGTCACTAAACACAGTTGCAGTGATGGCTGTGACTCACATGTATTGCCTTCAGTTGCACACTTATACTCTCAAGGCATGACCTCTGTAACTAATATGTGACAGATGGGAGTACTTCTCAGAAAGTGTCCCCCTAGGCCCTCACAGAGACATGGCTTTTCTTTCCCAGGGAGCAGGGAGGTATTTATTGTTAAAGCCCTGCTGAAATTCTCAAAAGTGACTTTCCACCGGGTGACCATTTCAGTGGCAATGCTTTTCTTCAGGACCTGTGGCATTGTCCCACATCCTGCATTATGCGATGATTGTTGTAGGTTAATTACTTGTGGTAATTATTCTTTTTAGTGTAAGTTGCACACACTTTCTCAAGCAAACAACATGGTTTGCCTTTTATATTTGTATTATATGGCAACACACTTTCTGAGCCCTTTCTAATAAAGAATGGTGTGAAACAAGGCTGCGTTCTTGCTCCTACCTTATTCACAGTCTTTTTCAGCATGATGCTCCAAAGGGCCACGGCAGACCTCGATGATCAGGATGGTATCTACATTCGATATCGTACTGATGGAAGCCTATTCAACCTAAGGCGACTGAAGGCCCACACTAAGACCCTAAACCATCTTGTCCGGGAGCTACTTTATGCTGATGACGCTGCCCTTGTCGCCCACACAGAAGCAGCTCTGCAGCGTTTAACATCCTGCTTTGCAGATGCTGCTGAGCTCTTTGGGCTGGAAGTCAGCTTAAAGAAGACTGAAGTTCTCCATCAACCTGCACCTCAGGAAGTCCTCCATCATCCCCACATCACCATCGGCCAATCAGAACTCAAATCAGTCCAACAGTTTAATTACTTAGGCAGCCTCATCTCCTCAGATGGTAAGATTGATGGGGAGATAGACAATAGGTTAGCGAAGGCATATAGTGCTTTTGGAAAACTCCATAAAAGAGTTTGGCGTAATAAACACTTGAAGAAAAGTACCAAGATCAGTGTTTACAGAGCCATAGTGCTGTCTACTCTTTTATATGGTTCCGAATCATGGGTCATCTACCACCACCACCTGCGTCTCCTAGAACGCTTCCATCAACGCTGCCTCCGTACAATCCTGAACATCCACTGGTCAGACTATGTGACCAATACATCTGTTCTTGAACAGGCAGCAATCACAAGTATTGAGGCCATGTTACTGAGAACACAACTGCGATGGGCAGGGCACGTCTCCAGGATGAAGGACCACCGCCTCCCTAAGATCCTGCTTTATGGTGAACTTGCCTCCGGCTGCCGCAAGAGAGGAGCCCCGAAGAAAAGATACAAGGACTCCCTGAAGCAACAACTCAGCCTCGGGCATATTGATCACCATAACTGGTCTACTCTGGCCTCTAATCGGGAGGCCTGGAGACACATCATCTATAATGCTGCTGATGCTTTTGAGAAAGCACGCAGGATCAGTCTTGAGGAGAAAAGACAATGCAGAAAGAATCGAGCCTTGCAGAATATACCATCTAAGGAGTCTTTCTGCTGTGCCTTTTGCAACCGGACTTGCCTTTCTCGTATTGGCCTTTTTAGCCACCAACGCGCTTGCAAGAAACGTGGGTAGAGCCCTTCCCAAATCTTCGTTCGCGAAGCCTAGCCATGAGTGAGTGAGTGAGTGAGATTGGGCTCTCTACATAATCTGTTTCAAAATTCTATTACATGAACTTGCTTTTTCCTTTCCTGTCATCAATGAGAGTCATTTGTGGAATCAATAGTAAATGCTCCCCAACCTTCAATTCAATATCAAATTGCAGCTCAGCTCCACCAGACATTTTTGGGTAATGAAAAGCAGACAAATGTTTATTTGTGTCTGTTTCATAAAATTTCTATGTATGTCCATATACACCTATGCATTTGCCTCGCTCTGAACTAATCATTCATGTTGTGTTTGATTCTTAAAGAAACAAATTACATTTAAGAAATATGACATGGATGTTTTCTTTAGGGTTGTTGGGTTTTGGTTGTTTTGGTTTTGTCTTTTTTGTCTTTGTTTTGGTTTTTGTTTGTTTGTTTGTTGGTTTGGGGTTTTGTTTTGGGGGGGGTTGTTTGTTTTGTTTTCAGGAATAAAAGGTTCTCATTTGCTTTTAAATTTTCTGGTAATTTGTTTCTATTAAGAAATTGTCTTCCTTCTTTGACTCAGTCACATATCACAGGTCAGAGCAAGAAAAGGCTCTTCTCTTCTTCTGGTAGGGCCAACAAAGTTGATACTGGGATATGCCAGTTCATAGGTATTCAGAACTTGATGGAAGTAGTTTTTCCATATTTTACTCCCAGATGGCCTGATTATCTGTGTAACATGGTCGTACCTGTGTGTGAATATGCACATGTAATACAAGACAGCACTGTTATAGGAATGGAATTTATTTCCAGCAGGTACTGCACTTGATGGATTTTGAAAGGAAATAAATGCCAAAGCCAACAGAGAAGACAAGACATTTTTCACACAAAACAAGCATTTTTTAAAGAATCAAGCATGTTAGTGGTGACTGTTGTACTTCAGCTTAAGGCCACCACATAAATTATATGTGAAAATTACTTATGAAAGGTTATGGACACCTGTTTGTATCAGTACTATGAAATATTAATTTCAATTTAGCTTCTTCTAACTGCATATGTTATTCCCTTCTCAAAGTTATTTTAGGATATTCCTTGAGTCTAAGCATACTAATAATGCTCCACTATCTTGGTTTTCACTGATTGAGGCAAAGATCTTATGTTATCCCTCCCATTAAAACCATGCCAATGATTCCACTTGGGAGCATCAGTTAAACTTTCAGAAAGTTCATGGGACATTGATTTGTTATTCTATATAAATTACCTTTCATGCTGAGGTTACAGACAGAACACCATTGATTTGTTTATTTAAAATGAAGTTGTAATGCATAATGCATTCCTGTTCACTTGGTTTTTTCATTTGTGTGGAATATTTTCAGCTGAACCCTGTGCATCAAACAGCCCGTTTTTTAAAAATTTGCTCAAATATAAAAATGGCAGTGACCAAATGAATTGAAATACAAACTGATGATAAAAAAGGTGGTAGAGTATATTACAACATAGGCATAAACAAATAAATCTTCCTAAATATAAATTACTGTAGCTGTATTAACTAGACCATCTGCTCCAGCATGCCCCAGCAACATTATTATTTTTTTAAATATATCTATGATCTTAGAAGAAATGTTCAAAACCTGAAGTTCAAAATACACTAGTAAGTTAGAAACAACAAAGATGTGTTGTAAATCCATAGTAGAAAGCTGTCAGTGCACATTACAGACAGTATGTATTTGAGCTGTGGCATTCTTACTCTTTCTATTTGCTGAGAATTTCTCTTACAGCACCTCTTAATCAGTAGGGTGTATAAGATACCTGCATACTGACATAAGTATTCCCCCCACCCTAAAGCCCTCCCATCCATCCCACCCCACAAAACAAAAGGATATTGCAATGAAAATATTTGGGCGGACAAAGTCTGTGATTCGACATATTACCCTAATCTGTGTTCTGAGTTGTTCTGTTGAGAAGATGATACTCAAGACTCTGGATTCAGGGTGATGTTTCTCCTTATTAGGTCAAATACAGCAGTAACTCATTCCAGAATATGCAGTACTTCTGCGAGGCTTTGCACTGTGGAAGAAATATATGCCACAGGTACTTTGAACATCTCATAACTCACTGTGTTTTGCAGCACAGTTTTGGGTTTCTACGTGTTGCCCATAGCATTTGGAAGCCAGATTCAAAGCTGAAGGCAGAAAAGGAATTAATTTCAAACTACTTTCTCTTCTGGCCTTCACTGCATCTAGTTGATGTATGTTATTAGTGCATGGGCATGGAATGATCTGATACCCAGCTGGTGAGAGCTTATTTGTTATTCTTCTTCTAATTTCACACAGAAGATTTGAGCAAATGTGGTACCAGAATTCAGGACTCAGATGAAAATCTATCTTCTCATGAAAAAAAGTGAGTTCTTTTTTTTTTACCAATGCTGATATGGAGCATACTGCTTCTTTGCCCTGCCATTTGGCTTGCTGCTAATTTTATGCTTGAAGGATGTATTTATATTCTCCTTGCTAGTGAATTATAGTGATATGAGTCAGGTGATGCTAATTCTGGCAAACTATAAAGGTTTGGCTTTCCAACTGTGAGAATCCTTCTTTATGGAAACTGGGAAAAACTTGAACCTTCTTCCCTTGAACTGGAATTGTATTTCACCGAAAGTATTTTAAGCTATTTTTCTCCTCAATTTCTAAGTCGTTAGAACTCATTATTTGTCATTCATCAACTCATGATTAATTAATAAAATTGCATAAGAATCACCAGACTGCACATGATACAGATCATGGCATGGCTGATCATTTTACATGGTATTCCAAACAAATACTCTTCTCCAACATTAGATGTAGTGGTGATGTTGTTGTCAGTAATGATGCTCTGTGATTTATCACTACCCACTGGTGACAGTGCATGGATGCTTTCTGAAGAATTCCTGCAAACAACTTTAGGAGATGTTGACAGATGCTGCTTTTGATGATAAACGGAAGGAATAGGTAAGAAATAACACGTACCTTGTGTTTGTCCTATATCTGATGATGATACCCTCCAAAAATTTGAAGATTCCTGGCAGAATGCTATATAACTGTGTTCATATTATATATTCATGCTTAATAACTTAGGTACCATAAAATGTATTTAAAACTAAAAAGAAAGAAATTGCATGGGAAAAAAGTCCTGGGTTCTCACTGTTCCCACAAATGGAGTACAAAATGAAGCTTTCTTCAGTGTGAGGAAAGAGACAAGCTGTTGCATAAATTCCACCAAGGGTGACCATGGTGCACATTTTTTATTGGAACTTGTAAAAACTATGCCATAGGGGCATTTGGTCTGTGATGACTGGCTTTTATGCCTTAACTGTTCAGCATTAATTCAGTTTGTATTTGGTTTGGGAAGGGTGCTGCATATTTTCAGGATTATGAAAGTGGGTTATGAAATAGCTGGTATGGAACATCCTACCAGCACTACTTAATATGGAATGATATTTTTGTTTTTTCTATTTCATTTCTTTTCTTCGTGCCAGCTGTATAGCTATTGTTTCCTTAGTGTGTTTATCTGGGCAAATCCAGACTGGAGTTTCCATGGTTATGTCATTAAGAATCTAATCCAGCACACCTTGTATGTGTGAGTAATGCTTATATGTATTAATGGGCTTGCTGGAAACACTGTTACTCACGTTACTCATGTGAACAAATCTTGAAAGAGCAGATATAGACTTACTGTGGTGAAACTGCAGATGAAGGTGTAAACTCACTAAGAGACCAGATTTGCCACTTATTGTAAACTATGAGGTGGTGAGAGGAGGGAGTAATGCTGTGGGTGCCCTTTCACTATCCATCAGTTCTTAAAACTGATTGTGACCATCTTCCTCTACCATCCTCAAGATAAATTTTTATTTGTCTTGGACAATTTTACTGGAAGGGGCTCCATAAATGTCACTAACTGGGAGTGACAATTCCACGGTAAGAGCAGTAACATGATCCTGAATCATCTCCAGAGAAACTCTCCATTTTGGCTGTACCAAAAGACTTTCTGGTCCATGGCCTGGCAGTATTTGATTCTTTTTTGCTCTATTCAGCCAGCATCCATCTACCCGGTATAGATGTGATGTGTTTATCTGAAACAGATGAATAGTTTCTCTCTTGTTAAATTGAAGAGGATTGGAGACTAGCTTGTTCAGACTGCTACTAATTTGGAAGATTTGCTCTATTTGCTAGTACGTGCGATTGCTGGCTAGGAGAGGGCATGCATGAAAGCATCCTTTGACGAGGAACCTGCCTGACTTGTTCTTGGCAGTGCAGACAGCCTGTGTGAAAACTAACTACCCAGCCAGTGGCTCCTGGGAAGACATTCCCCACAGTCTCCCAGAAGAATGGGGACACAACCTCCATACTTAGCACCAGGAGCTCAATCTCTCTGCAGGGTTCTGTCTTTCTCTAGCCCAGAATCCAGAGACAATGACGCAGTCCCTTAGGCTTCTGTCTTAAAGCACAAAAACCTTTGTGTAGGAGCTTATGGAAGAATGAAGAAATCTTTGAGCCAAGAGCTGAGATCACAATGTGTATTTAAAATAACAACAGAAAATGGCTGTCTCTAGGGGCAATGAGCAGCATAGTGTGGGAATCAGTTGGAATCATCTTTTGGCTACAAATGTGCAGAAACTTCTAAATGTCTTAATGGTTGAACATTATTCTGTTAATGTTGATTTTAGGCAGCTACTAATTGGTAACACACACACAGAGGAATGAAGTAGACATGTTGTGAAAGCCCACACCACTTTGAGAGAGTATTTACCAGAACTTCTGCTGTACTCTAGACTTAATTGTCAGTAAAAACAGAATTTGTAAACCCTTCTATTATTGTAGTTTTATGCAATGACCTGTTTCATTTAGTCAGTCCCTGCTGGGTCTGCATTTGTGTCACCAGTCAGCTGTCACAAGCCGAGGCAGTGCTACAGGCCTGGGGCAGAGTGACTTGAGAGATAATCAGCAGAAAGGCACTTGTGGGTGCTGGTTGACAGCTGGCTGGCTTTGAGCCTGTTGTGCCCAGGTGGCCAAGAAGGCCAAAGCATCCTGTCCTCTATAAAAATTAGGGTGGACAACAGGACCAGGGAAGTGATTGTCTTCCTGTACTCACCACTGGGGAGGCTGCACCTCAAATCCTGTGTCCAGTTCTGGGCCCCTCACTGCAAGAAAGACATTGAGGTGCTGGAGAAAGTCCAGAGAAGTGCAACAAAGAGTCTGGAGCACATGTCCTGTGATGAGTGTCTGAGACAACTGGGGTTCTGTAGTCTGGAGAATATGACCTTATTGATCCCTACAAGGAAGGGGTTGGTCTCTTTTGCCATGTCTCAAGTGAAAGGGTGAGAGGAAATGGCCTGAAGTTGTACCAGGGAAGGTTCAGATTAGATATTAGAATATTTTTTTTTTACTGAAAGAGTTGTTAAGCATTGGAATAAGTTGCCTAGGGAGGTGGTGGACTCACCATCTCTTGAAGTGTTCAGGAGGCATCTGGATGTGGCACTTAGGAATATGGTTTATGGGTGATTATGGTGGTGCTGGGTTGATGGTTGGACTCAGTGACCTTGAAGGTCTTCCAACCTTGATGATTCTGTGCTTATATGTACTAACACTTCTCTCACCTCCTGTGTTCCTCTGCTCCTGAGTTCTGCTTTGTGTGACATGACAGCCTTGTCCTTGCAAGCAAATTTAGGTCCTGTTACAGTAATGGCATATCAAATCACAGAGAAGATTGAGAACAACATCACAAAAAAACCTACATGTATCTTATACTCTGATCTCAGAGATTCTCTGAAATCATCCTGTAAGGGGCTTGTCACTGTGGAAGTGGACATAGTCATGGCTCTGTCTTAGTGTCCTTCCGAAATGGGTTGTTATGGTGTGCTTTCCTAAATCAGAACATCTCCCAAGACCTTCACTTGTTAATGTGCAACTCTCTGTGTCCTCTGCTTAGGTAGTTTTATGTAGTTTCAGTAGTTTTATCTCTGTATGATTCATATATATACCTTTCAAAAATTCATTGAATGTATTGCATGAAGGAGAAATCTGTCATTTTCATACTTGCTTTCAAGAGTACAGGATGTCATTAATGGGAAACACTGTAGAGGGGAGTTAATATCCACGTGGAGTGAGGCAGTACAGACTCTCCCACTCCCAGTGCTCTGCACAGAATACAGAAAAGGAGCACCTGCTGGCTTTTGGTGTTTCCCAGGAGATGCTAGTGGCAGCAACTGACTTCTATGGAAAAATGCACTGGAAGATGTACACAATATGTCAGTAGCATAACTTGCCAGACCCTTTTGATTCAATATGTGCTAGCATAAGCATGAGTCATTCAAAGTTCTTAATGTGAGTAAATGAAAGGGCAAAATAAGCTGGCAGGTTTTTATACAAAATAAAAATATATAAAAACAGACATTAGGAAGACTTACAAATCAAAGGGAAAAAATTATGGCAAGTAGAAAATGATTTATTGGAAGGCAGCATTGTCTGTGTGAGTTCACAGCCTATTTAATTTAGTTAGTCCCTGCTTATACATACTAATCTGACAAGAAAATTTATTAATTCCTTTAGACAATACAGACCAAGTAAGCATTATGAAAGACTGTCAGAGTTTGTGTCATTTTCTTAATTTAGAGTGTGTGGTGAAGGGGAATGAGTGAAATATACATGTGGGACCGTCAAGGCTGCCTGAATGTTAGGGCACATGCAAGTTTTTAGTAGAAAGCTCAATAATTTTTTTTTTTCAATACAGCTATGTCTGAAAATGGTCACAATAGCTTAACAATGCTTAAAATTTTGCCTGGATGGACCTTTGACTGGTGGACCTACTTTGCTCCACTGTATCTCTTATTTCAGTGTATCTTTCCCTCCTGCCCTTCTTATTTCCATGGAGTATAAATTTATGAAAGTACTTGGATCTCAGTGATCCAGGTCTAGTTAAGCATCATTATATTAAAAGAAACTTTTGGATAATCATCTGAAAATATTCTTAAGTTGATATGTATATGTATATATATACACACGCATACGTATCTATGTACATATATATCTGTGGATAGATAGACATATCATCTGCAACAGACAATGCAGTGTGGTGTGTCATTTAAATACAACATAAAATGTTTATAAGACAGGAGCAGATCCAAAAGTAATTCCATGGAAATTAATGCAGGAAATCTAGATTTCTGCTTTCCTGCATATTATATTGCAATAGCAGTTGCTTATAATTTATTTGACAGCTATAAAACTTGTGACTAATTCTGACTTGATAATTTTATAAAAAAGTTTAAATAAAACAGTGAAGGTTGGTGAGAGGTATTGCAGAAAAATTTAGCAGCTCTTTTTAGCATAAATATGGCCTGGTGAAAACAGGAAGCATTTTCAGAATAGGTTGTGCACAGGAAAATAGAATGTTGAGAGATGAGAAAGAGGACATAGATTGGACTGAAAAATAGTAGTAGCGTAAGAACAGTGGTACATGGGCTTGGTGAAAAAATGGGATAAAGATAAATGTTTGATTTGAATATCTCACATGAGTTTGTTTGGTTTATTTTTGTTTTTATTTTTTCCTTCTGTTTGGAGTCCACTGTAACTTTTGCAGATTTACCATAGAAAACTGACATATATTCCAAAAAATGGTCTGTTGTTATCCAAATGGAAAACTTCACTTGTAAACATTGACAAAGAATACTTCCAAGGAAAGTACAGTTATACTTTCCTTATACTGTGCTCTTATGACAGGCTTTATGGACTGTGATTGGGTGACTTGTCACTGGAAACCATGTTTTGAGGAACAGAACCAAAATGAAAAATCAAGAGCAAAGCACAGGAGGGATGTTTAAGTAATATGAATGAAAGACAAACCAGGTAATTTTTTAAAATTCTTTCAATGAAGTTAGAGTTATTCCTTGAAAGGCAGATTTGCTATGTAAGGGTAATCAGGTGAGGTCCTGACCAGTTTGCTGATAGAATCCATTTAATCGATGACAATGCCTATGAGATAAACACAACACAGTTTTATAGGTAGGGACTGTGAGCAATTTAATCAACTCTAACCATTTCCTTTTCTCTCATGCCAGGAAAAGTTGTGGCATACTTGACATATAAAAGAAAGGTGTGTTTTTGTTTTGGGTATTTATACACTCTTTCTTAGATCTTAGAATAGATGGTTTTCTTCGTAGCAAAAACTATTTAGGGTCCCATCTCTGACTGTCGTATTATGAGCGCTGGAACAAATACTTTAAAACAACAGTGGTCTCTTGAATCTGTAGGACTTTAGGACAGCTACTTTTAAGTCCTTTTGTTAGATCAGTGTTGGGGATAGTTTACGTAGTTTGTCTCCATGCAAATACAGTGAACACACTTGGGGCTTCAAGAGACAAAAGTTCTCTATTTTGGTCACGGAGTGTGGCAAGTGATGGTCTGGGGAAGAAGACACATGTGTGGGTCAAGTAAGGATCCAAATGGATGAAGTGGTTGAAATGCACTGCATCTGCCCACAAGCGAAAGAATGGGAAAGCAATTAAGTAGGGCAAGATCCCCATAAAATGGCAAGCAGAAAAACTGCTGGTGCGTGGCGGCTGTTGAGATGCATTCTGCTAGGCCCTGACCGGCTGCACTTACTGACAGGGTGCAGGTGGATGTTTTTTCTCCATGATGCCTGTTCTGCCACCAGATCAATGGCATGCCCCTCTCTCTTGTTTTGTTTCATTTGGGGTTTTTTTTAGTGGAGCTGGTACTAGTACTCCATCCCACTCATTTTGTTGGGCCTGTCTGGCACCATAATCTGCTCTGAGTTGAGAGACCAGAACTCCTGAATTTTTTCCTATTAGTTTTTATGGCTCATTTCTATCTTTCCATAATTTTTTTAAGATGTCTGCTAGATGAAGTATGCTTTTAAAGTTGCCTGGCCTGAATTCTAGAAATATTTGGAAAGGATTACAAGATACTAAAATGTGTCTATAACTTAGAACATGCTAAAGATTGTATTTAAATTTATGAGGTTTTAAATTTTTAAAGTGCTGGTTTTTGGCAGTGCTTTTTTGTATTACTGCTTAGAAACAGGTAGTTCAGTGAATGTATTAGTAGGAAGATCTGTTGCCTCACATTTTTTAAATAGCAATTGACCATGAAACTTTAGAACAGCAATATTACAGAGATGAGAGAAAAGAAGAATGAGCAACTTTCAGGTTTTTATGATGTAATTTCAGGAAAGTTCACATGTACACCTACTTCCTCAATAGCTTTACATTTTATGTGCATTTTCTTCACATTAATTGTGCAATATATACCTTATTGTGCATTTTTCTTCTTAAACTCTGATAATAGAAGGAGCTTCTTTTACTTTTGAAAAATTAAATAGCAGATGGAGGAATGTGAAGACCTATGAAAGCCTGAAATGTCTTAATTAGAGTCTTTTTTGCTGAATGGAAAGACCTTGTTAGCATGAATCCTAAACTTTTTATGTTCATTAAGTTAGAGATAAAGGTTTAGCAAACAAATGTTACTTGTTAGTCATATTCTCTCTATTGTAAGTTGTCTAGTTTGTTCCAGGTTTAGTTTTTGAGCCAGGATGATTTACATATCTTTTTCTGTTTAAATCAAGCTGCCTTTAAGTTAATGTCAAGTGTAAGTGAAGCCTAGTTATTCTTAAAATAATGTCTGTAATGACATCTGTGTCAGAGTAAGACAAGCATGCCATGACAAATCTTCTGAAAGTGCAGAAACAAATATAAATTAATAAAAATAAAGTCAAATTGAAATAGTTTGCATGCAGTAAAATGACAAGATTTAATTTTAGTGTGGCTTAATTGGGCTAAATTATAACAGATCACATGACCAGTATTTAAAAAAAAACCCCATCAGGTACTCACTGCAAATTCTCTGTCAGTCAGTCAGGTTGTAAGGCATACAGTGAAAATTTGACTTAAATGCTGTCTTTGTCATGTGGTGGATTTATTTCAAACTAGGACAAAATGACATCACTGATATTAAAATTGTTAAAAAAGATTAAAAAAAAAATTAATCAAATAAATAGAGACAAGAGGGGAAACTGATTTCCCAGAGATATTTACACTAGGTGAACCATTTTGACTGCAAGGCAAAGTGCTTCAGGACTCCACCTTAGCTTCCTTTTCCTTGTTATTACATGCCAAAATCCAAACTAATTCTCAATTGTGCACAGATTTAATTCCCTTGCTACCTGCAGCTGTTGACTGTGACTGTAAGACACTGAGGCTGCTGGCTGCAGTAATTTGTTTGTTGTGTGGCCACTGTGAACAGTGGCTGCTCAGGTTCCGATCTCACTCAGAGCGCCCCACTGATAAGACAGCTGCCAAATAACCTCCTGTGTACTTTGGACATAAAGAAATCTCAGTCTGAAAGTGTTTCTCAGTGCCTTGTTTTTGTTTGTCTTGTCACTACAGCAACAGCAAGTTGTATTTTTATGGTTCTATTATATATATATATATCCTTTTCCTGCTGATGACCTCGATGTTGTAAATTTTTGGTTGCAGACTGGTGTGATGGAACACAATGCCCTGCTTCATTGAAAATGAAGTATTTTCTTGACATTAAAATGCAATAATTTTATGTGGGTTAAGGTAAAAAAAAGCTCTCTATGGGAGAGAAAAGGAGAATGGAGAAATGTGTTTGGATTTGCATCTCAGATCTGCTGACTTTATCTCAGAAACACAACATTCTGAATAATATCTCTTGTCAGGAATCAAAAAATAATCAGGCTTTTTAAATATTTTAAGCAGAGCAAATAGCTAGTCTTCAACTTATTTCTTTTCTGAAATATCAGATTGTGTTTGCAGAAATGATATTTTACTGCTAACAAGTTTAGAAGTTCCTCACTAGCCAGTTTACTTTGTCAGGTGGAGAGTTGTGGTGGTATAACCCTCACTGATTGATAAAAACTCTATTACTGCAGATCTATGTAAATGAGAACCCTATTTAGCTAGAGCCCTGCTCTTTATGAAAGCCTGGATGATAAAAAGGCTTCCTTTTCAACTACTGTAATGAGCATATTTAGTTTCACATAAAACACAAACATGAAACTGAAATAAGCTGACAGAAGAATGAGCATTTAAGTGCCATACTACAGATTGTAGAATCAAAGGAAAAGGGAAATTGGGTAGATGAACAAAACTAAATTAATAATGTCAAGGATTTCTGCAGGATGCAGTCAAAAGCTTTGTACGTGAAATAAACACTTAAAATCAATACAAAGGATACCATCCTGGATGCCATGGGGGCATCTCATTTCTTCTGGCCTTCCCTGACAATAATCTGTTGTGTGGGTGAAGAACTATGAGGGAAAAGCACTCCAGCTGGAAGTGAGGGGGCTCCACAAAGGGCAAGACTGTTTTAATACTGGTGTTTCAGTTGCACTATTGTATGAAGTACAATACTGCTTTGCACAGGGAAATATGGTGAAAATCTCAAAAATTACCGCCACATTAGCCTGAATCAGATTCTCTCCTAATAAGTGCACATTGATTTCTGTGACTGAAAACAGCAACCCCTTATTTTCTTCCTTTGTACAGGCATGCAAATTGTATGGTGATGGGCAGGATATAGTCAGGGTATTTAGCATCAGTTTTTAGTGTATCAGCACAGCAGCCCTGAAACATACCTGCAGTTTCATGTGAAAACCACACAAACAAACAAGACACAGTCAGTAGCCCCTGCTGTGGAAGGTTTGACCTGTATATTACAAGCAATTTCACTCCTGTTAAGCAGAGAGTACATGTCACACATTAGCTGATTTAGTCTATAATTTAATTCCTGTAACAGAGACAAGCCAATAAAAATACACTGCTGGCACTGGAAATTAAGAAGAAGCTATTCAAGCCACCAGTGTCTGATGCCAATGCAGTGCTGCTGCGGGAAGGCCTGATCTTGGTGGTTTAAGTTAATACATCTGTAATTGCAGATTTGTTAACAGGCTAACTACAGTGCTACTGCCAATGTGTAATGGCTAAACATGGAGCTATTGTTAGCTCTGTTATTTCACACTTCATTGTAGCAGCTGTTTCCAAATAGACAAATAGACTAAGACTAAATGTTGTGCTCAGTCTTGTGACTTATGGCCATTTTTTACATGTTTTTGTGGAACTTAGACAAAATTATTTCAAGGTCATCATGGCTTCATGAACTACTTTAAAAAAAAAAAAAGGGCTGGGGTTTTGAGGTGGATAATGAGGTCTACAGAGTGGGCTGTAAAGTACTGTTGCCCTTTTCCAGAAAACCTCTTGACACAAAAAGAGCAGAACAACCTCTGCTGAGCTTACCTTTTTGTTCAGAGCATTGACACATTGTAACCACTGCACCATAACAATCTCATGGGAATATCTTCCCATCCTGCAGAGGAATAGAGTACGAAAAGCAGTTTGGAGTGGTTTAGTGCCATAGATACTAGACAGTTGGGTGTTGTGCAAGGGAACAATGTAGGAATGCTGTGGTGAAACAGATTGAACACACAGTGGCTTCTGCCCTTCAGGTTAAAGACATTTCTCCAGGGAAAGTTTGTCAGGGTTTGATTCCCACTTGTGAACATGGTCAATCTGTATGAAAATCTTCCTATGAATGGGACTAATTTCCATGCCAAATGAAGGCAGAATTATTAGCGTGTGTTTAATAGTTTTTCTCTTTTTATAAATGCTAATGTTGATTTACTGGGAGAAGAAGAATGGCAGAAGAGCATCTTTTGCCTTGTTTTTCCAATAGATTTCCCCTGACTAAATCCTGGTATTTAATAAGAATACAATGTATTTTCAAGACTGTTTAGGCTGTGTGGTAAAGTTAAGAGCTTTTCAATTTTTTCGAATGTTTGTTCTTTACAGCCTTTGTCTCCCTTTTTGAGGGCATCAGGGATTGCTTCTAAAATATAATAGAAATGAAGTTTGAAAATATTGATCCTTCACAGCCCTGTAGTATAACTTTTGAATGAAGAGGTGTTTGAGAAGAAGTGAACTGGTATTCAGCACAGACTGCAGGATTAAGAAATTTCAACAGGCCTAAAGACATGGTTTAAATTCCCCCTGAATACTAAAAACATAATGTAATATAAAATTCTATCTATTTTCTGCCACTGTCAGACAGATTCGGGAGCCACACTCAAGATGAACTGATGGATTATCCTGTTACAGTTGTGAGCAGACTCTCTGTGTCCTATTTTCTGTGTGAGGAACTACGGAATGGGTGTTTCTGAAGCACCCTTAGCTTTTTGACATAATGAAATAGGATCTTTAGGACTTTGATATTAGTTTTTCAAATTTCCGTCTTATGCTTTGGGCTGACAGCCAGTGTAGTGACAGAATTTCTGCTTTGTGTATGTACATTGTGAAGTACTAAGTATACCCTCTCACTTTCTTTAACATCTCACAATCTCTAAGCACAAACTGTTCCATAACAACTCTTAAACATTGGTCTTTGGCACAGAAGATAAATACACAGTACCTCTCTTCAATGACTGAAAAAACATTGAGTCAAAGTGAATAATTCATTCCCCACTGAGTATAAGGTAAGATAAACACATATACACTTTAGGTTCCCAAACCAGCTTGATAGAAACCTCCTTTCTTCTGTGACTAGAGCAGGACTCTTACCAGCAGTACAGCAGCAACAGACTGTGGTGAAATATGCTTCAACAATCTCTTTTCTTCCCAGCCTTCCTTTTCCATTTAAATCATGACAAAAGGCTGCAAACTGGGATCTTCTGTGCTTCAGTTGCTATAAGAGGAATAACCTTATTCTCCTGACAGTGGCTAGACCACCTGTTTAATCTTCTAGGATGGTGTAGAGATTTCTAAATGTATCTGTCTCCCTGCTGATGGTGTGGGAACCTATCAGATGAAGAAGGTTTTCAATATAGATGGAAAATTTATTTTAGCCTTTTGGCTATGCTTTGCTATTACTGAACATCTGTGTGATCAGTGGGCATGCAGGCAACAGCACTCATTACTGACAGCAGCAGTAGGAGTCTAAGAAGAGTCCTGAATTTGGTGCAGGGTCTAAAATGAGCGTTCTCGTCTGAGATGCTTCTGCCACATGCAAGGATTTTTAATTTTTCATTCCTCCAGACATAAAAGCATGACTGAACTGAGTAAAGAAGGTGTTTTGTTAGCAATAGTGATATTTCTTTGCTGTCATCAGCACTATATCACTGTGCTGTTTCTTTGGAAGAATATTTCCCTTTCTACTAGAAACTTACCAGCCATCAGAATTGCTGCAAAAGGGAGCAGAAAGTTGCAAATGCTGTCTGAGAAATTGCACAGAAGTTATGTTTTGTCTGCAATTGAGCTCTGCAAAGCAGAAGTAGGTTCTCCCAAGAAGAGCTTTACCCAGTAGTCATTAGTTATAAAACCATTAGCATTCCTACCCCATTTAAAGCTGGTTTGTGTATTTCTAAATTACACAGGAATTTTCAGTGGCCCTCAAAATGTGAATTTTGATGTTGCCAATAACACATCAGTACATATTCTTCAAAGATGGCAAGTCAGTGTATTCCCAAAGAAGAAGGGAGAAAGGCTGGGGTGGGGGGGAAGGAATCTGGGGGCACTGAGGCTTCTTCACAGGGTGCTAAGGATTGTGAAGTGTGTCATGGGTTTATCTAGCCGGATTTCAAACCCCCACAAAATTGCTAAAAGTTGAGAGATGTCACACAGGCAAGACAGTCTCGACATGAGGATAATATTAAAATTTATTGCTAACAGGATAGAAACTAAAGAGTAATAAAATAAACAATCTTAAACACACTTTGTGACCACCCCTTGGCCCCCTGCATCAGTGCAGGAGGAGAATTCCCTTCTTTACTCTCAGGGCAATAGCTCTTCCAAATCTACCGCACTTGAGATTCCCTCTTCCATTATCTCCAAGACGACAGCTCTTCCAAATCTGTCGCACTTGAAGGTCTCTCTTCTATGGGGTGCAGGGGGTCTCTGCACCCCGATGGTCCTTCGTGGACTGCAGGGGGACAACCTGCCTCACCATGATCTTCACCACGGATTACAAGGGAGCCAAAGCTCTGAGTCCTTCCCTTGCTCCTTGGGGTCCGTCCCACAGGAATAAATTCTCAGGGGACCCCTCCAAGTTGGGTCCACCCCTCTGCTGGGCTGCAGGTTCTGAGGTGCAGCTCAGTCTCTATACCTCGATGGTTTTTCATGGAATATAATTTCTGACAGAGGGTATTATACCAGCATGGATTCCCCACAGGGCTACAAAGTCCTACCCAGAATAAACTGCTCCAGCGTGGCTTCTCTCTCTCTCCGAGTTGCAAATTTTCCGAAGGACTTCACTCCCTCTTAGGCCTCCCACAGCAGGATAGTAATCTTCCTTCGTTTCATGCATCCACTTGTTCCATCCTGGGTGCAGCTACGCTGCAGCAGAGCCCTTTGGCCCGTCCCAACTCAGTTGGAGGCCGGGTCAGCCTGCTGCTGCCCCTCCCCATCGGTGGCAGGGGCGGTGGCCAGGCTGCCCCAAGAGCCCCCGGGCAGCTCTTCTCTGGCTGGAATTTCTTCTGCACAACAACCTTTCCTTCCGCCTTCCTTAAGTATGTCATTCACAGAGGTGTTACTAAAACTTTCGATTGGTTGTACCCCTCGGTCTGCATCAGGAAGACCACCCTGGAACTAACCATCTTCAGCTTCGGGGTGGGGTGGGGAGCTAGTAAACCCACGACAAAGGGTCAGGGATAATTTTGTGTGTTGTGGGGTGGAAGGGATTAGGAGCTCTCCTGGGACAGGAAAAGGGATATGTGGTGGGTTGACCCTGACTAGATGCCACATGCCCACCAAAGTCATTCTATCACTCCCCTGCTCAGATAAGGGGCAGGGGACAGAAAATATAAGGAAATGTTTGTGTGTCAAGGTAAGGACAGGGAGAGATAAATCCCAGTTACTGTCACAGGCAAAACAGACTTCACTTGGGGAAATTAGTTTAATTTATTACCAGTCAAATCAGAGCAGGATAATGAGAACTAAAAACTAAATCCAAAAACTCCTTCCCCCCCACCTCTCCATTCCTCCCACGATTTGCTCCTGAATTTTCTAACTCCTTCTCCTCAGCAGTGCAGAGGGACAGGGAATGGGGGCTGTGTTCAATTCATCACATGTCTCTGGTGCTCCTTTGATCTCAGGGGAAGGACTCCACACACTCTCCACTTGTTCCAATATGGGGTCCCTCCTACAGAAGACAATCCTCCACAAATGTCTCCAACATGTACAGGCTGAAGTTCTTCATGAACTGCTCCAGCATGGAGACAGTCCTTCAGGAACGGAATGCTCCAACGTGAGTCCCCCATGGGGTCACAGGCCCTGCCAGGAGTCTGCTCCAACACAAACTTTCCACAGGGTCACAGACTCCTTTGGGCACATCCACTTGCTCTGGTGTAGAGTCCTCCACAGGCTGCACATGAATATTTCTCCAACGTTCTCCATGGGCTGCAGTGAGACAGCCTGCCTCACCATGGTCTTCACCATGGGCTGCAGGAGAATCTCAGCTCTGATGCCTGCAGCACTTCCTCCCACTCTGTAAGGTAAAGCATAAGAAGGTATTCTTCCCAAGAATGCCAAGGCAGTGGAAGGACTAAAAAATGTTTATTTCAGATGCAAGGGCCATTTCTTAACAATTCTGCGCACCCAGCCCCCCAGGGAAAAAAAGGCAATGCCCTACCTTCTCCAAGGCTTTTCATATCTTCGCTCTCTTCTCCCCCACCCTCTCTGGCCCAAGAAGGCCTTTTACATGTCTGCAAACATGTTATCTCTCTGCATACCACAGAGATAACTTGCTCAGATCTTCTCCCCCAACTTTCTCTGAAGTGCAGAAGGAAGGGGAAAAAAAGCATCTAACCCCTTTGAGAAGGCATTTTACAGTCTTCTGAAGCGAAATCGAGCTCTAGCTTTCTGTCACTAATTCTTTCAAAATTGTACCCCTCTCTACACCCTCCTTCTGCACTGGTCTTGATGTCTGCAGGGCTATTCTGTTGGCAGGGATATTTTTACTCTTCTCTTTTCTGGCTGATATTGTGCAGTCTTTTTTTCCCTTTCTTAAATACATTACCCCAGAGGCACTAGCAGCATCACTGTTAGGCTCAACCTTGGCCAACAGTGGGTCTGTTTTCAGACACAGGGAAAGCTTCCAGTAACTTCTCACAGAAGCCACTCCTGCAGCCCCCCTGGTACCCTAGCCTTGCCATGTAGACCCAATACATGGTGATAGCTCCCTCTTTTTTCCTTGGTAGGTCCTATTTGGCTATCTGTCACATGACTGAGGAGGGAAGTGAGAGGCCACTCCTGCTATAGGATTGTCAGAAAAAGAAAACAAGCTCAGACAGGATCATCAAGCTGCAGAGGACCTGCACCACCCTCTAGACTTGCTGCTTCCGCCAGTGGCGGAGAGATGGAGATTTCTTCCAGTGGAAAAACCACCCTTCTGCCATACTCCACGGCAGACACCGGGCTGGGTCGGAGAGGGTGAGATCAACTATTTGAGCAGCAGAGGTTTCTCAAATAGTGGCTCTCTCTGCCCTCAGCACCTGTCTCTGTTCAAAAACAATGCCAGCTCATTTCTCTTACCAGTTTGTCACCGAGAATAATTATGTAGCTTCTTAAAAATTGCGGCTATGCCGGAGCAGCTCTTGAGGTTTTTCTTGGTCTAGATGACTGCTATGCAACAGTCAGGAGGTAGGGGGATGTTTAACTTCAGATACAGTCCTGTGGCTGAAAAAGGAAGGTCAGTATGCAACGTGCTCAGGGGTACCTGCTCTGCTGACAGTGAATCCTGAAGAAGCTCAGATTTGTGTTTGACCTGAAATACTGAGTCTATATTTGGTGTATGTGGCTTTCCGTAGCAAAACGAAGAAATTCTGCAAGGAACCAGGACTGTTCACAAGGCTCAGGTGTGAGCACTGAGCTCTAATACACAGGATGAAGGGTGTCCCAATTCAAATGCAGCCACAACCACAACACACGGTTCACATCTTTTCAGCAGCTTCTGGTACTGTTTCACTTGGAAGAATCTCACCGAAAGAGAAGTGCTGTTGAGTTCATAAGACTTCTAAAAAAACTGAAGGCTTGTGTTTGACCTCAGATCACTCTTCCATCGTCTAATAGTAAATTAGGTTTAATTCATGTCATCCAATGTTCAGTTTAAAAGTCTGAGTAGCCTTCATGTGATTACTTTCAGCTGCACCTGAGCACTCACCTGTGTTTTCAGTTGTCCTGAAGTGGCTCTGAGTTGGGAATCGAATTATGTTTTGCGGATGATCCCTTTGCAAGGAATTATGACTTTGGTTACACTCTTTTAAATCCTGTGCCTGTATCTGGCAATATGAACTTTTGGACAGCAAAGTTGGAATGGTGCTAGTGCTTAGATCCCCCCCTACAATGCAGTGAAGACTGAAAGAGCTAGAAGATGCTTTTCAGAATTGAACAGTGCTTTTCTTCCACTACTCTTACCCTCTAACAGCAATGTCATTCGTGACTACAGATGAATCCTCTGAGCACATCCCCTTAAGTATAGTAAAAGTAACAGTTTCACTCCACTGTTATCTAAACAGCAAATTAATCATGGCTTTTACCTTATATGACCTGATTTCAGTAAATTTTGACTGTACGACTTCCCTTCATTAGTAAATAGCTACCTGGTGTTGTTTTTGAGCTCAAATCCCAGAGAGCATATTTACTTAATAATGGACGATCTATGCAGCAACATATGGGCAGGTCATTAAAAGGGGTTCACAATATCTAATTAGGACTAGGTCACTGTTTGCCTTTCCACACAGTGAATTAAAGCTTGGCTCGCAACTCTGCTTTCATGCTCCCCTGGGAGCTTCAGTTCAAAACCAGGCTAAAACTTTAACCGACCTGAGATGACCCATTTTTGGCAAATTCTACCCCTTAGCCCTCAAAAGACTGTCCCTTCCCGAGTAACCTTGGACCTTGGCTAGCTGCCTGAGGAGCACATGGGTGTCTGTTTCTCTTCTGCAGGTCCTGCAGAGCAACCTGCTCGATGTCTATTTGACCATGGACAAACCTGCTGACTTCAGAGTTAGGGAGGGAAGAAAGGGAGGACATGGCATTTGGGTGGCCTGAGCAGAATGAAAGGCTACCCTCTGGTATTGATATACACTACATCTAGCTTTTCTTGCTTTGTTGGGAAAAGAAAGCTAGAGAAAAGAAATTTTAATAAACCCTTATCACCATGTACCAGTATTTAAAGGATGACTACAAAGATGATGGAGATTCCCTTTTTACAACCAGTCACATAGAAAAGATGAGGGGCAATGGGTACAAGTTTCTTTTGGGGGATTCTGAGTAGACACAGGAGAAAATTTTTTCACAGTGATAACAATCAACTATTGGAATAATCTCCGCAGGGAAGTGGTGGGTTCCCCAACACTGAACACTTCTGAGATTCATCTAGACAGAGTACTGGGCCATATTTTCTGAACTATGCTTTTGCCAAGGAAGGTTGGACCAGATGATCCTAGACGTTCACCTCCAAGTTAGTATTCTGTGATTCTATCATAGTGAAAAATGTTCTTTTAAAGTGTTTCTTTCTAGTGGTCTTGTTGGCATTTCCTGGACAAACATGATTCAGAAACTTTTCATTGTGCCACTGCCAAATAGTGTTTTGATTTTATTTTGCACAAATTATCAGTCTTCCACTGATAATTGTGGTATTTTTTCATTCCACGTAACCATGACACTTGATAGAGCCTTACTTTCCTGGAATTGGCTAACATCTGCCAGCCACTGGGAGGTAGCAAATTAATTCCTTATTTTGCTCTGCTTGTGTGCATAGTTTTTTCTTCATGACCCTCTCTAGCCCTGTTCTAAGAGATCAGCATCAGTGTCTTGTACTGAGGGCTCCAAAGATGGATGCAGCACTCCAGGTGGGGTCTCACCAGAACAGAGGGGCAGAATCATCTCCCTCAACCTGCTGGCCATGCTGCTTGTGATGCAACCCAGGATGCAGTTGGGTTTCTGGGCTGCAAATATACATTGCCAGGCCACATCTGGCTCTTTGTCTCCTGGTATCCCTAACCCCTTCTCAGGGCTGATCTCGATCCATTCTCTGCGCAGCCTGTACTTATGCACTTGGGATTGCCATGACCCAGGTGCAGGACCTTGCACTTGTCTTTGTTGAATTTCGTGAGGTTAGCACAGGCCCACCTCTCAAGCATGACAAGATCACTATCTGAACGGCACCCCTTCCCTCCAGTTTGTCTACTGCACTGTTCATGTTGGTGTCACCCGGAAGATGCTGAGAGTGCACTTGATCCCACTGTCTGTGTTGTTGATGTAGATATTAAATACGATTTGTCCTGGTCCAGACCCTTGAGGTCTGGCAGTAACCATTTGTTACCTGGCATATCGGGCCACTATATGAGGACTGCAACTCTTTAGATGGGGCCCTCCAGCCAATTCTTTGGCTATCTAGCAGTCCATTCATCAAACTCACATCTTTTCAATTTATTAGCAAGAATACTGTGAAGGAGTTCTTACCAAAGGCCTTACAGAAGTCTTAGCTCTTCATGACAGCCTTCTTCCCTTCTCCATTGATGCAGTCATTCCATTGTAGGATGCCATTAGCTTAGTCATGATTTTCCCTTCATAAAAACATGTTGGCTGTCTCTAATCTTCTCCTCATTTTCCAAGTGTGTTAACGTATCTATTTCAGTGTATTTATCTTGAGTCATGAGTCTTCTTGCATTCTTCCTATATGCTGCTCAGTGTGTGCTTAGTCATCGACCATAGTGAAACCACTATAAAAACATACACCTACATTTTTCATAGATTAGTGGCAGGGGCAAAGATTTTTCTGTAAGACCCTGCTTGGTGTACAGAAGGTACTTGGAGGTACTTGGTACTTACTGATACTCTTCTCAATCCTAGTTATTAGTGATTGTCTAGTGATGAGATTTATCAATAAACAAGGAATGAGGAAAAGACAAACTCTGTTTTTCTGGAACAGTTGTCCTGTTCTGCTAACTTAAAATTCCAGTAAACTATTTTCCTACCTAGAAACAGAGTTACAAAAGAACAGCACATGAAGTTTCTACACATAATAATTTCTGAACATCACACTGTGATTCAGAACTTGCTTCTGTTAGTGTTTTCTTAATGCAGATGGTGATGGACAGTTCTTTTTCTCTACAGAGCACTATATTTATGTGAGGGGATTCCTAAGCTTTGATTGACATACTGTCATTGTTCATTAGTATATAGTCTAAATATAGCATACAGTTAGATGAATCAGGGATAGAAGAGCTCAGAATACAGTATACTGATGGCAAGTTGGTTAGCTTTCAGGATGACCTGGCCCAGAGGCTATCAGAGGTCTATGTTTTCTGCTGTTTTAATTCAGATTAGTAGACTCCACTGAACTGCTCCTCTGTGGCTGGCTTCTATTCTACCTTCTGAGCCATGCTGAAACAATGCTATAAAAATGCTGTCTTCAGAATTATTCTTCTAGGTTACTGTTGCAATTCTGAACTAAACCTGTGTTTCAGAGAGGTCCTTTCTAAACAATGATCTTTTATTTTATCTTTATAACATGTTTTAGGGTGGATAAGCAAGAGCCTTCCTCATAGACAAAACTTGTTTCCAACATGTTTAGTGATAGCATCATAGCATGCTACGGTATGAAAATACATTGTGAGAACACACTAAGGATTCGTGTTTGAACTCGTTCAGTAGACATGTGAATCCTGGAAAGCTCTTCTCTTACAGTCTGTGAACAAGTTGGTACAACTTTGCTCAAAACACATTGCAGCTTGCTCATTCCTGTGCCTCAGTTCCTCAAAGCAGAAGCTTCTAGCAGGTTGAACAGCACTGGCGATAGAGACCAGCTCACAGAGCAGTCATAAATCACCTAAACAGTTCCAGGTTATCTGTGCATGCATAGACTCTGATAGATTTGGGGAGAACCCGTTTGCCGATTGACCCAGCCAACTGTGAAATGATCTGTCCCCCATTCAAAGAATCTGTGAGATGTGCTCTGCCTTACCTAGGAAGGCAGAAATTCTAGGTGTACTTCTAGGATGGAGCATAGCTCAGACAAGCCCAGAGTCCACAACAAAACTACAAAGGGCAGATGTATGAGAGTTTTGCTCTAAAGAGCCAACTTTGGAAGCTCAGCAGGTTTGAGTTAGATAAGGGAAGTACTATGCATTTATCCTGGAGCTATTTAATTTGAATACCTGAACTGAAACAAATACAACTCTTTGGGATACTAATATTTAGCTTGAACTGACTTGAAATAACCTGTATATGTTTTTAATACATTTTTTTCCATGTCTAGAATGCTAACATGTCAGGAGACCAATTAAACAGCAAAGCCAGATGTTTCTTCTGGGCTTGTGGTGAGTGGGATAATTAGACTGAGAGATCAAACAAACAGACAGATATTTAAATTTAGACTTTTCATATATTACCTTATATCAATGGGTGTCTCCACTAATAGTCCTATGTCTTTTTCATTCCGCTCACAGCAGACTGTATTTTTTTTTTAAGATAATCAAACTAACATCGTAATCTAGGTAGAGTTAAGGTGGAATACATATTCTTTCAGTTAGCACATGATAAAAGATGACTACAATATACCGGAGGTAATCCAACAAACAAGGCATTAAATATGCAAGTAGTTGTACTTGTTCCAGTGGGATTAATTGTGTGCCTAAAGAGAGAAGCTGATGTGAATGGCCTAGGGTTACTGTTAGCACACACCTGAGACTGCAGGAAATACAGAATGAGTATTTTCAGGCTGAAAGATTTAATTTTCCAGTGTTTAGGATGAAGTGGAACATTTTTTACATAACTGGGATGGGACAAATGGTATGAGCCAAGAGACAGCTAACTTTACTAGAGATTTATATTTTTTTCTTTTGTAGCTGCATTTTCTCCATTCAAGTGTGAAGATCTTATTGTTTACTTAGTCTCATGAGATTAAAAAAGTTTGCAGTGAACTACAAACAGTGACCAATGCAACAAACTGAGAGTGTATGGTTTATTCGGATTTATTCCAAATCCATGGATCATCCTACTTTATGGAATAGAGACTCTAATTTTTCCTCTCCTTAAGCACAGGAGATAAATGATATTGTACTAGTCAGCATATGGCTCAATGAAGAAAGCAATATTTTTCAAGATTTTTTACTGTGTATGTCTAGTCTTTGAAAAAGGGGATAAAAAAGTAGTATTCTGTGGACCACTCCAAGGTGAGGAACAAAATGGAGAAAAAAAGGAGAAGGAATATTTTGGCTTTCCAAGTTGTTCTGCTCTATTATTAAAGCATACCTCTTGAATCAGACTAATGCTGAATTTAGACTCCTGCCACTAATGTCACATGCAACATTATCATGACAATGTTCTGATATTGGAAGCCTTCTGAAGAAAGGTATTTAATTGCTTTAAATCAAACAGTCACTTAAACATGAGTCAGAATCTTATTTCAGCTTACTTTTCTTTTACAGATATCAGAAAGTGAATTTTAAATGAGTTTTTACAGTAAATATTGCTGAGAAAATCACAAGAACATGAATGAAAGTAACCAGAGGTCTCAGTCATCAAGTTTTTAGTTGTGAAAAATGGAAGTCCTCAGGTGTAAAAATGGTGAAATAGATCTATTTCTGTTGCTGACACTTAATAACTAGGCCCTGTTTAAGATTTTTCTTTTTTGTGTGTTTGAGTGAAACACCAAAGTTTAAAACTAATATCTTCTACGACAAAGTGAGTTTAAAACTAATATCTTCTACGACAAAGTGACTTGCTTAGTAGATAAAGGAAAGGCTGTGGATTTTGTCTATCCAGACTTCAGTGAAACATCTGACACCATCTCCCCCTTCATTCTCCTGGAGAAACTGGCTGCTAATAGTGTGGATGGGTGTACTCTTTGCTGGACAAAGAACTGGCTGGATGGTTGGGCCAAGAGCGTGGTGGTGAATGGAGTTACATCCAGTTGGTAGCCAGTCACCAGTGGGTGTTCCCCAGAGCTCAGTACTGGAGCCAGTTCTGTTTAATATCTTTATTAATGATTTGGATGAGGGGATTGAGGATATCCTCGGTAAGCTCACAGTCAACATCAAGCTGGGCAGGAGCGTTGATTTGCTGGAGGACATGGAGGCCCTATAGAGAAATCTTGACAGACTGGATCAATGGGCCGAGGACAACTGCATGAGGTTCAGCAAAGCCAAGTGCCACGTCCCGCCCTTGGATCACAGCAATCCCAGGCAGCACTACAGGCCTGGGGTTGAGTATCTTGAGAGGTGCTCAGCAGAGAGGGACTTGAGGGTGCTGATTGAAATCCAGCTGGTATGAGCCAGCAGTGTGGTGGTCAAGATGGCCAAGAAGGCCAATAGCATCTTGGTCTGTAAGAAGAACAGTGTAAGCCAGCCGGACTAGCGAAGTGATTGCTCCATTGCACTTGACACTGGTGAGGCTGCACCTCAAGTACTGTGTTCAGTTTTGGGCCCCTCACTATAAGAAAGACATTGAGGTGCTGGAGTGAGTCCAGAAAAGGGCAGTGGAGCTGGTGAAGGATCTGAAACATAAGTCCTATGAGGAGCAGCTGAGGGAGCCGGGGTTTTTTAGCGTGGAGGATTCCCAGAGAGGGCCTCATTGCTCTCTACAGCTACCTGAAAGGAGGTTGCAGGAAGGTGGGGATCAAGGTGGGGTTCAGCCTCTTTTGCCATGTCTCAAGTGAAAGGATGATAGGAAACAGCCTCAAGGGTGACAGATGTTCGAGTAAGGTATTAGATTTTTTTTCAACTGCAGGAGTGGTTAGGCTTTGGAATAAGTTGCCCAGGGAGGTGGTGGAGTCACTATCTCTGGAAGTCTTCAAGGGGCATCTGGAGGTAGTACTTGGAGATATGGTTTAGGGGTGATTATGTCGGTGCTGGGTTGACAGCTGGACTAAATGATCTTGAAGATCTATTCCAACCTTGATGATTCTGTGATTATGTCTCTGGATTCTGCAAGTTAATTGTGAAAAGTGGGTTAAAGAACCGTCTATAGTAGATGGTTCACAACCTATCTTGAGAAAAGAGAAGCTGTACATAGAGTAACTGCACTTCTGTTTTTCAAAATAGCCAGTGAATTCTTCAATTTTAGTTCCTGTTTTCTACGGGAAAACAGCTGAACTCTAGACACCCTCTGGTAAACTGTAATGAGAAAAAAACACCCTGAATTTCAAATAGCTTAAGGCTGGAAAACATGCTAAGTCTTTAAACTATCCAAGGTACTTCAGGTTTGTTAAGTATTAATTGATATTTAAATACTCACCAGCTTCTACAAAATTACTTCAACTAATTCAGTAATTTTTTACCTCAATGCAGCAATAACATTCCTATGACATACTTGATATTTTTTATTTCTTATGCTGATATGAAGACATTCATCCTTCAAAAAGTATCTTGCTGCTCTTGGACACTGCCCTAAAGTAGAAAAAAATGAAATAACATATCACAAGCGACCTGTAAGATATTTCAGCACTATGTTTATTATATTCTATTCTGGCGGATTGGCAGCAGAGCAAAGGAAGATCCAGCTCAGTATGGTGGTATGTTTGGTAGGGGAAGAAGAGCACTACTGTAAAGGAAAACAGCACGATCATAAGGTAGGTTGATAGCTTTTATGGATGCATTCTTTTTTCAAGGTACTTATTTATCCTCTTAATGTTGCTGAAGTTATTTGGTGCTATGGATGGTGGATTTAATGATAAAGTCAAATAAATCTTGGTTTAAAACTCCAAAAAGAGATAGAACTACATTAAGTTGTTCTCCAAGAATCCTAGTGACAACTAAGGACACTAACCATAGCTAGTCTATTGTTGAGGAAATAATAAGCTTATATTTTACACATAATTCCTTTGTGTATTCCCTTCTTGAAGGGAAAGGGGAGGAGCAGAAGGTACAGTAAGCCCTAAACTTACTGTCTTTTCTTGAAATTCTGTCTAGGCCGATGAAGTGCTTTCCCTAGACATTTTTTTTTCATGAGCTGAAATCAAATGTCTAGGTTAAAAAGTTATTACTTCAGGAATTGAGTTGATCATATAATAACATAAAGAAAAAACCCAAGCAATATATGCTTTTGTGTGGAAGTTGTTATGATGAAGTATTTGAGGAAGAACATATTTTGACACTTGAAGCCAAACTTCAAGATATTAGGTTTTATTCAAAATTGGATGCAAACCCAAGGTATTGGCAGGTATAACCATTAAAGAAGTCATCCCTTCTACATGCTTCATTTATATCCTTGACAGCCTTTTCATGGGATTTTGCCAGTCAGATCACACCCAGTAAAAGATCTGGGGAGACAGCCAGATCTCAGGGGTTAAACAAATCTGTCGGGCAGGTAAACTGCGCCTTTAATTTCATTTTTGTGAATTTGTGTTAACTGCATTCATATGGAGCTTAGTTTAAATTTACATTAGTATAACTCATTGCAGAACTTGGATCCAAATGCCCAATGTGAATGAACAAAGTGGTTGCATTTTAATGATGAAGGCTTTGCCCCGTTTTTACTGTAAACAACTGGTGAATATTATATTGCTATATATCAGTTGCTAGCTCCTTTTTTAGTTGTTTATTGTAAGCATAGGAATTACTATAATTATTTCAATATATTTGTCTTCCACGGTACCTCTAGTGACTGCACATTCTGTTGCAGAGGGGAGTTTGAAATCTGTTGCTGCATATGAGGACAGAGAAAAACGCAATGTTTGAGAAAGTTCTGAACTTTTATGAGACCTGTCTGAGGCCTAGAACAAGAAAAAATTTAATTCCATTCCAGTCTGGAGGTGTAATTCATGTCATGATGACATCAGTAATGCATCGGTAACAGTGTCGGTGAGTCCCTTTGTGTCTATGGGGACATAGGCAGAAACACAGGTACATATATAAACACCTTGGACACTACTGACCCTTAGGTTTCTAAGCAGGTATCTCACTGTGGTTTACTTCTCTATAAAACAAGAATAATATGTATTTTTTACAATGAATATAAAAATGTGTGTGAAGTTTAAAAGTCTGAAATCCATTGATTGTTAATGGCCCTACTGATAGAGAATGGCTTGATAGAGAACGGCTACTTATGCTTCAGCCTGCAACTGCTCATGACTGTGTAATCCTCCTCTAATTTTCAGTAAGCTGAACTGAACTTTGTTTTATCTTCATTTGGGCTCAGCCAATTACTTTTCTTCCTTCTTTTTAGAGAACTGCAAGGCCAGAAGTCTTCTGTCTCTAGATGCTAAGTTGAATTCTACGTGCGGGTAAAGAGACAGAGAGAGAGAAAGAGAGAGAGAGAGTAACATAAATATGTGCGGCCAAAACATAAATCATATCAGCTAGCTCATTTTTTCCTCATAAGCTCTCAGAAATAGAAGAAATATTTTAAGTAGTGTTGATTTTCACGCATTCATCCCAACTGTCAGAGAAGCATGGGGTGTTTTAACCTTCCTATTTGCCGAAATGAGCCTATGATGTCAAGGGTGATGTTGCCTTGGAAGTACAGCATATGCTTCAACCCTAGATTGCTCTGTTAACTCAGAAGTTCCACCCTGAGAATCAGATATCGTTAATGTTAGCAGTCTAGCCATAGACGAGCCTTAAAGTGAGACAATAGCCAAGAGTGTAGCCATATGGCACGACAAATATGGACAACGTCTTATTTTAGGTTGAATGAAAATGGCTGCTCTGCAGTGAAGTGTCATACATAGTTTAGGATTAGAATATCAATATGCACTGCAAAGCTGCCTATCCTCTAAAAAGCTAATCATATTTGAGCTATGTGCCTTGCTGGATTTCAAGGTCTCTTGACATACAGTTTTGAAAAAAATGAGAGTTTTAATTAGATATAGTATACATTTTAGTGTAGAGGCATTCAGTAACTTTGAAGGCTTAAAAAGAGCTTTACATTTCGAAGGTCAGGAGAACTATCAAGAACTATCCTCCAGTAACTCTTCTATCTTTTATGCAGTGCATTTTAAGAAACAAAATGATGTGTCTAGTTCTCTGTTCTTGTGAGCCTTTCTGTGTGATAACTTCTCTTCAGTGCACGTTCTCCATTCTTGGTAATACGGTGCTGGCATGCTAAGCTTCCGAAGGGAGAGAAGAGAGTAGGCAGGCATTACTGGAAGGAAGAGATTGATTACACTCTGATAATGACACAAATAATTCAGAAGTCTAAAGTAATGAGGACATGAGGACTGATGCTAAGAAAGCATGTGAGGGAAACCCTTGTTTCATGTCTTCCTCATGCACTGACAAAGTAAGCTGAATACTCTTTTACCCTGGTAAAGCGACCCTCTTACTTCACCAACCTAAAGTTTGCTTTAGATACAAAAAATATCACAGGGCAGTTTAATTTTTAAGGCTAAAAAATCTGCAGATCTTTCTGGAGACTGCTGGTGAACTCTTTCAAAAACATCACCTGGGAAGTAACATACTTCGAAATGGCACAGGGAAGAAAAGCAAGCAGAGCTTAACCACTACTTCTGTGGGGTTTGATAATTCGTCGCTTCAACTTCTTCCACCTAGTTAACGGATTATAGTAAGATTATGAGACAGATCATTGTTGAAAAGGCCCATCATTCCATTTCTCACAACCTTTGCAAAGTTACATATTAAGAATTTTCAGACCTTGATGCCTAAAAATATTTTTTGGGTTATGATAGTGGAGATTAAAGAGTTACTGTAACATCTCTGTCTGACAGGCGTTTCAGGACGGATTTTGTTACCTTCCCACCATGTTTTTCAGTTTGTCATCTTCATACTCATTTTAAGCACAAAATACACAAAGATGAAAGGAACATAGTCAGATTGTCCTGAAAGATAATTACTCAGATAGTATTCTAGATAACAATTCATAAGTCATTGAAATGATTCTGGACACCAGTAAATAAAACCATATTCCTTGTAGGAAAGTGGCTAATGGGAGGGAATGCTTCTGAATAAAAAAATTTGTATTCCTCCCTCAAACCCATTAGGCAGGTTTAATTTTTTGAAATAAATCCTGGTAATATGTAAAGAAAAACACATACGAGTGACAGCAGATGGTGGATCAGCTGTAACAGAGAATGGTTTGCAAGTGGTTTGGTAGGACAGAAGAGGGGATGTTCCAGTGAGATTACAAATTTAGATGATTATCATAAAATTCATTTTTATCTGAAATTATAGTTGTTACAGTTGGCTTGTGGTATATCCTATGCGTTTTCTTTTCCAATAGCTTGGTCTGCTCTATATTAGCTGTCAGAATCAAAGGAAAAGTCAGCTAAGAGTCACATTCATGTTTCAAGAGTTCTTGTAAGAGGCAGTGATCTCCTATCTGCTGATCTCATTGTCAGCATTTGTTTTCTAAAACAGTTTCAGTAGCAAAAGGCCTCAACAGTAAATACCAAGAAGCAATCAGTTCGCTAAAAGTATGTGTTCCTAAGTAAATCTGAATATTGGGAAAGACTGATGCGTGGTGCCCTACTCTCATTAACATTTCTGTTGTGTGTTTGAGGCCGATGCTGTTAGGCAGACATCTCAGTGCTCAAGAAACTTCATCTGAAGACACCAGCATCATGTCTTCCACCATGATTATGGCTTTCAATTGTTTCTAGGCTATGTCTTTTTAAGACAGGTATGAAAAGATACTCATGATGTTTAGTAAATTCAACTAGTGTTTGTCAAGCACTTATGTGTGAACAAACATATTCAAGTCTTGATCTATGAGTAACCATTTTTCTAGTTATTTTCCATAAGTTTTTTGTGTGTGTTTTGGTGTTAGAAGACACTGACTTAAAATATCAAACCTTTCTAGAATTCAGGAAGTTCTGGCAGTGAAGTTCATCTGAATCACACATGTCCACAATCACTATTTTGAGAGCATAAACCTAGATAATCAAATGATTGTTCTTTCTACTGAGTCATCCAAAAGGCCTCCTCTCTGCATATATTATTACTAAGAGCTACTTACAATTTTTGCTTATTGCTTTGCTTCCTGTATTCCAAAGTCCATATGTAAGACTTTAGTTGCTGAAACGCTTTCCTTGTCTGCAGCTGAAATCTCCTTAGAATATTCGTTTACTTTTCCCTTTTACTTATCTGGAAAATATATATATATTTAAATAAAATCCTATAAAAATGAAATAATTATTAAAAAATCCATTGCATCCTGCTGGAAGTTTTTATACTTTTATGTTAATATAGTCTTCTATATACTGACGGAAAAAGCAGATCTCTCACTCAATCTGTCAGTAAATAAAATTTTATAAATCAACTGGAGCTGTTCTGCCTTGTATTGTGAATAGTATATTAAATTATCCAATGTCTTTCATTGGATCTTTGCCAAGTTATTTTACTCCTTGACACCAGACAATCAGTCTTGTTATAGAAATGAGATCATAACTGGGAAAAATTTATTTCACACTCATCCAAAGTCAAGAGGAAAAAAATTTGAGCCCCTCTGTTTAGGTGCTTTTAACTTCAGAAAAACTGTAAATTGGATGTTGCTTAAGCTAACATAGGTTACTTTAAGGATAGGCAAGTCAGGAGAAGGAACTGTTAGGCACAAATCTTCTGAGGGAGCAGAGCTTCTGTGCATTGAGACCTTTGTCTCAAAGCTGATCTACAAAGGCAATATAGACTTGTGTTTGTTGCTCTGGAGCATTTCTAGGATGACAAGATACTCTAAGTGGTATCAAACCTCGAGATCTTGTTGTTGTTGTTTGGAGATAATCATTGAGATTAGCACTTCCTGTGACTGATTTACCTCAGGGTGGGATTACTAGGATACTGAATATGATGTTTGCCAATGACTAAACTGGGAATCTATCCAGGTAGTTAACATCCTTCTACACAGCTGAATATGAGTAACATCAACTCCACCCCTAGTGAAAACTGTTGGATTTAAGAAATCCATCCTGCTAAGGTTCAGGCCTTGTAAAACTGAGCCACAAGTAATTGGGATATCACTGAGGAGAATCCAGTGAGTACAACGCCTAACTGACCTCTGGGGTATAAGTTTTAAATTATTACTGCTCTTAAACCCTGTATTAATATATGGTCATGTTGCAATACAGACAGTGCAAAGGTAAGGGAATAAGGTATTAATGCAGAGGAAAGGCAGACTGGACAACAGAAAAGAACTAGCATGCTTCCTGAGTACCTCAGTGCCTGCTCCTCCAGGTAACATAAGCAAAGATGTCATAGATCAACCTGCATTTGGCTTTGTGAAAAACAAAGTCTTTGCTGTAACTTGACAGAAAACTGGGTTTAACGGTTCTAAAGGACTGATCATCATCTTACATGATCCTGAGGGTTTATTTCTTGCCAGTTTATCTTAAACAAAGATGAGATTTAGTACTGAATGGATGAAGGTTTTGGTATTTGGGTCAATAGAGGGGTTTGTTCAACTGTAGATATGCAGATTCAAAATCTCCATTGCTTTCAGTAACAAATTAAAGTCTAGTGATGAGCCCATTGTGGCTATCCAAAGGAGAAATTTATCTTCATTCGTTCTTCTAGGTAACCATGGTGTTAAAAAATGCTGAGATAACTTTGGACAGTTGTTGTATCTTATCTGGGACCACTTCTCATAAACTATTCAGAGACCATGGCTTTCACTGTCTGACACAAAATTCAAGAGCTTCTCTTTTTTTTTGCAGCTAGAAGAAACTTTTTTTCGTAAAGGGCGAAGGCTAGTTGTAGCATTGACTTCAGGGAATCTATTTGACCCCAGGTTTTTCCTTTGCAAAGGTTATCTGACTCTCATTATGTATACAGCTGCTGACATCAATCAGCCTTCTACTTGCTCAGAAAGGTCAGCCCGAAGTGGACCACGCCAAGCAGCCTGGCTGTGGCTGTGGCACTGGCTTACAGACACAGGTGTGGGGACAGTCATGCTAGCAGTGACTCTGCTGAATAGCTTTTGGTAGCAGTTATCCCCCTCCCTGCAGAGGGCTGGACACCACTCCCACGCTGCTAAGAGTTGTAATTCAGGCTTACAGGGGTGTCAGAGTGAGAGCTTCAAACAGCATTTTTAGAGAAGCCTTACCATTGAGTCACAAGGTTCAGAGAGGACCTCCTTGCCTTTTAAACTCCTTCCCAGAATCTAGGTGTGGCTGGATCCAGTCCTAGCCCCAGACTTAGTCAATAGTTTATGTCTGAAGGATTGTAGAGGTGTAATTGAACTTTTATACAACTTTATCCACAGGATTAAGAATGGCTACCCAAATATATTTATATAAATATATTATATTTGGAACCAAAAATGAGATTGGCCTTTTTATAGTATAAAGTAATTGACTGTCAGTCATATATATTTTTAGACTCTATGTTTTCAGACTTACTTAGCAATAGATGGTTCGCTGCTGAAAAAGTGTTATCAGCTGTTTGTTTCTGCTGCTCGACACTTCTGACTCTCAGTTCCATATCAGGGCCTTCATATTCTTGCTGCTCCCAACCTCAGTTGGGGAACATCTGTCTTGCATATCCTCACGGTAAGTCTGATAGTTTGGCCAAGCTGGTTTCAGTATTCTTCAACACTAAAAAGAGCAGACCCTTCTTGCTCACTCCATCACTGGTAGCTTGCAAATAAGGCAAACTTTGAGCTGCTGTATCCCTGCTTAAGCAGAGCAAACTGCCACAAGGAGAGCAGGGCTGCTTGGTTTCACTGACTAGACTTAATGTAGTTTGTCATCAAAACATATCAGCCCTTGCCACTAGCTAGGTGAAGGGCTGTGAATATCAGAGAAATGTACCAAAAAGGAAAACTAGCAAGGTAGTGTTGCTTGTGAGCTACAAGCAACTCCCAGAGAAGCAATTAAAGCATAAATTTCCTGCGGATTTTCAGGATATATCCAAGAGAGGATATCTCAGGGCTGTTTCCATGCAACTGACAGCAGCACTGCACTGCTTTAACAGGGCTGGTTGATATGTGTTAAAGTTACTGCAGGAGTTTCTACACTGAAGAGCACAGTTCCCAGCAGATGTACATCAATATATCAGACATATTTGGTACATTGCTCAGTTTCACCTTGAACATTTCATGCTTTAGCTGAAGAAGCTAATGGGCTCGTTTGCACAAAAAGACCACCCCAACACAGCAGTAAGTGAAAGGGGCAAGAGAAAGTAGGTAACTACAGGTGTTCAGGCTGTAATATGATTTAGATTTTCTTCTTTACAGCTTTAATTCATTATATGTCATCTATCAAAACAAAAATATAAATAAAACCAAATAAGTTTATAATTTGCCGTGTATATACGTATGTGTGTAGTAGTACATATGTATTTATAATCTCTCTCTCTCTCTCTCTCTCTCTCTCTCTCTCTCTCTCTCCAGTCATAGTACAGAAAAAGAAAGGGGCTTTAACTGAACTTGGTCCTTCCACTAGATTTGAGAAAATGTATTTCCAAACATATAAATAACTTCTTACTAGAATCAATGTGACTCTTTAGAAGCATAATGATGAACTAAACATAAAAATTAATTTGAAAAAACAGGATCTTGGCATACTATTTATACCCTACTTATCTAAGGAAATCTGATTTCATTGCATTTTAGGACTCTGGTACTAGGAAAATCAGTCACAGGTAATATAACTCAATCTTCTTAACTCCAGGGTCAAGCAAACAAAACTTCTGGAATTTATTTCTTCCTAAACTGAGGCACTCAGCAAGCCCATTAAAAGGGAGTAAAAGACATGTCTTTTTTTTGATGAGACATCTAAATTTAAGACTTCAGGCTATGCTAAATAATATTATCAAAACACTGACTAATTTATTACAGATCTAGGTAAACTGCTAGGTCACAGAGTCCATACTTTCCACCTGCCAGATCTATAATGTTTCCTTATTTGCATTAACTTAACACTTAATTAAGATTTTTTTCTTACCAGTATTAAAACATCATGTTCAGCCAGTCTTCCCTTCACATTTAAACCTGGTTTCTTTAATATAAGGTTATTGTAATATCATTAATAAGGATGAAATTTTTAAATAACTAGTCAAGTAGCATTTTAAATGGTCCCACGAATGACCTTTGTGGTTTCACAGACCAAAGGACTTGAGAATTTTTGGCCCCAAGCTGAAATGCTATAATTTGAGTAAAGAATTGATGCTGATCTGTGCTGGCATAGTGTACAATTATAAGACAGTTTTCCCACAAAGGTGAATTTTAAAGCACTATACATCTAATAGCAGGTGGATAGTGTCACAGGTTGTTGCATGTGGAAGAGCAAATCCCACTGGAATGGAAGAGAAAGCACTTTAATAATCATTACATTTAAGAACTTGCTAATCATATCTAGGATTAAATGATTCATGAGGGATTCATTTAAGAAATATTCACCGTTAACCATGTTTTGCGAAGCAGCAGATTGCCCAGAAAGTAACAGAAAAAGGATGGAAGGTTAGACAAAATTCCACTATGTGTCCCATAGTCCCATTTATTGAGTCCCATGTCCCAGTTTGATCAAAAACCTGAAGTCAAGCTGAGACAGACTTCTGGCTAAACATGGACCACTGAACCATGAATCACTGTAAAGATTCCTTAAAAAACACGTAGTGCTCCAAGGGTCAGAGTTCAATTTTCAAATGAACCAAGAATTCAAACCTTTAAGAAATTGGCAGCATCAGCTTCTGTGTTCCCTTTGAACTTCTTTTAGCACTAGTTTTGGAGGAAATTTAGCATAAGTCTTTCCCTCCATACTGTTTCATAATGCCAGCTTTCCTGAGGAATATAATCTGCAGCCAATATGTGAAGGGGAATGAGGATACAGTCCCACTGTATGTTTGTAAGCATATGTATATAACTATATGTAAGAAATATGTAATGTATTATGTACTCTGATCTATCTATCTATCTATAATGTCCTTTAAAAAAAAGGTAAGGAGGAATTTGGCTGCTCCAAATAAAATCAACTCTGAAGGAAGATATATCTAATTTTCTTCTTTTTGTAAGCAGTTCATTTCATGCTGAGCTCCAGATTTCCAAAGGAACAAAAATACTATCAATCAGGATATCCTACAACAGATCACCTTCAGATGTTAAATGAACTGTTGGGAGAAAAAACCCAGAAGAATATAAACTACCATTGCTTAAATGTTTATTGATCATGCAGAAATTTTCCACTTTTCCTAGAAAATATCTAATAAATAGAGCTCCAAGACAGCTGAAAAACACAGGCATTAGCTCTTTTATTTCACCAACTGAAATCTGTATAAATGAGACCAAACCAGAAAGCAAGGTTGTGTCACTGTTGTCAAGGGTTCTAGCATAAATAACATTGCAGAAGACAAAAATAGAGAAATATGAGGAATAGTTACTGTTCTTAGAATCATAGAATCGCTAAAGTTGGAAAGGACCTCCAAGATCATCAAGTCCAATCCTTATTCCCATATCCATTTCTACAGAATCTGAATATTTTGACACTGAATGTGAAAACTGTAAGCAAGATAACCTCTGTGAACATGAGGGTCCTAAAAACAGAATGCCTTATAAAGGGTTACATGATAAAACAGCAGTGCAATGTAGACATCCATTGCACTTTCTCTCCACACTTAACAAATCAATGTGACTAGTGTACACTTTTGATAAGCTATTTAAACTAGATTAAACCAAAGGACTTAATTTCATTTTTTTCTTTTTTTCCAACACAGGCAGCATGGCTATTATGGACAGTTAAATGTGGTCCTAAATATCTCAGTGAACAGCAAAACTAGCTTTGGTTCCAAATGCTTTATTGTGAAAGAGAAGATAGCGAACTAAATGGCAATGGAGTGAAGAGGAGCCCTGGCAAAACTCATTTGAAAGCAAACTTGGTGAATTTTGTTTGAAGTGAAGAATAAAAATAAAATAAAAATAGTTACAGATCAAAATCTACAGCTTAGACTGCTCTTTAAATGCCAGAAAGTGTAGATAACTTTTTTCCCCCTTGTGGAAACTTCATTGCTTCATCTGCACATCTTCCTAGTAAAGTCTGCTTCTTAGAGACAATTGCATTCTATGCAGCTCTGAATGAAAAATGAAGGAAAATATGAAAGATTTGGATTTATGGTATTTTGTGCCTCAAAACTAAATAGAAAAAATATTCAAATGAATATTTTCTCTGGCCAAAATGCACCTTACATGGTTTTGATACTCTTCCCTTATATTCTGCTTGGTTTTGGCTGCCAAGGACAGATATAATTGATAGTTTTTCATAGTGCTATGCCCTGGCTCTGTATAAGTCTATGTGACAGTGATAAGCCAAAGTTAGACAACAGCATTCCTCAAAATTGTACTCATTGAGATCTTGAATTTGTGTGGCCAGAACAAAAACTGACTTATTTTGTAGATTAATTTCTGCAGTTTTACTGCAAAGAGAAGAGAGAAGAAAGAAAATACAAAGTTGTATGTGTGTTACCCCAAGAGAAAAACTGCTTAAATAACAATATAGCCAGATTCAAACTCTTTCTGGTTTGTTTCAGGTTATTGTCATAAGAAATGATATTAGAAAAGGATTTTTCTTTTGTGTTTGAAAATTAAATGCCCTCAAATTGAAAGTAATAAGATTTTCCTAGCTTTCATTTTTCCTTCTTGGACATCAGAAACATCAGAAGGTCATTATGAATTTGGCTAGAAACTCTATTAACAAAACTTTTAAAATGTATTTAAAACCATTCTTCAATTAAGTCATGGGCTCAGTAAAACCAAACAGAACAATAAAGCTGGTGATTCTTATGAATATATGATCACAGAAAGTGTGTTTCTGCCATGAGAAATGAAACTTATTTCATTAGTCATATTTGTTAAATGTAAAAAACTGAGAAAAAATCCCAAAACTATTTTGACAGACTCCTTGTAAAAAAACCCAAAACCATAACTTTGATAGATATAATAATGACAGCTGTAAATATCAGTATAAAAGGTTAGAAAGAACAAGTATTTATGTCCCTTTAAAACCCTAAATATCTTCCAATTCTAAAAAGAAACAACTTACGTAACAAATATGTCCATCAAGATACCTAGTTAGCTTGATCTTTCGTCATGTTTTTCGAGGGACTGGTAATTGTATAGAGTCATAGAATTTGCTGAGTTGGAAGGGACCCATCAGGGTCATTGAGCTCAACTTCTGGCCCTGCACAGGAAACCCCAAGAATCACACTATGTGCCTGAGAATGTTGTCCAAATGCTTCTTGAACTCAGATAGGCTTGGTGCTGTGACAACTTCGCTGGGGAGCCTGTTCCAGCATTCAACAACTCTGGGTGAAAAACTTCTTCCTGATATCCAACCTAAACCTCCTCTGACTGAACTTCATGTTATTTCCTTGAGTCCTGACACTGGTCATGAGAGTAAAGAGATCGGTATTTGCCCCTCTGTGTTGAAGACTGCAGTGAGGTCCCCCCTCAGTCTCTTCCCCAGCCTGAACAGAACAAGTGACCTCAGCCGCTCCTCATACGGCTTCCCCTCAAGGCCCTTCACCATCTTTGTTGTCCTCCTTTGGACACCTCCCAATAGCTTAATGATTTTTTTGTATTGTGGTGATTATCTCTAATACTTTAGTGTCTTTCTTATATTGTGGTGCCCAAAACTGCACATAATATTCGAAGTGAGGCTGCCCCAGCGCAGAGCAGAGTGGGACAATCCCCTCCCTCTACCAGCTGGCAATGCTTTGCCTGATGCCCCCCAGGACATGGCTGGCCCTCCTGGCTGCCAGGGCACTGCTGACTCATGTTCAACTTGCCTTTGACCAGGACTTCCTTATGTGGCAATGCTTTTCACTTATGTAGTGCAAATACACGTGTGCATGCACAGCACAATTTCAGCTCCCCTATTTATGGAACTAAAGTAAAATACTGAGCCTGTCCAGTTCTGGTGCCCTTACAGTACCTGTAAGGTACCATCAAAACAAGATACCATCAAAGAACATCTCTCGTTTTGATTATATATTCCACTTAGCTTTTTGCTCTGCTGTACATCCTTTCAGCTCTGTTTATAACTTCAGCGATGCATGCTGAGCTGGAAAGCATTAGCAGTCAAAATAGAGAACATGTAAGAGGTCAAATGTATTGTAGGAGGCCACCAGTGTTTGCAGACTTGTCATGGAAAAAAAATGTTAAGAGGAACTAATTTGTGATGAACTTACTGACAAATAAACCTCCAAATTGTTCCATAAAAAAAGAAGTAGTCAAAAGTTTAGGTAAATAGTAAAAAAAAATCAATCAACATTAAAAAATGAGTATGTGTAGAAATCATTGCAGTTGAAGGAATTGCATATTAGAGATAGCTTGTTGTGTTCCAAAATATATCAAACAAACATCTGTTTATTATTTGCTAACTGGTGCCTGATTTCATAGATGGTGGGTTTATCCTGTAAATATCTCTATATCATAATCTCTCTTCATTCTTAAACAATAAATTCAGAGGTATCTTCAAAGGATCATGTCTTGAGACTGATTTTTTTTTTTAGTGCTAAAAATCCTACTATTAGATCAAAACAGCCTAGAGTGCTAATATTGCATTAGTGTGCTTGGATTTCATGATTCTGTAGATGAGAAAAGACTCCAGATGAATGGAAGATTTTTCATAGATTTGTTTTGTTTTGGCTTTTTTTTTTTAATCACAAAATCTTTATCCAATGTTAATTTTTCTTTTTACAATGAGAATACATAACATAAAATGGAGAGAAACATCTATGTTAGGCAGCATAAATTTAATTCTTTTTGTCGGCAAAGAATTAAGATTACTTCAAAGTTGTTTGTTATGGAGAAACTTTAGGGTTTATTAAGGTTTTGCTGCTACCCAGATATTTATTTCTATGTCTGTACTTTCACTACTGGCTCACAAGAAGGCGAAGCATTTCATCCACATCAGTGCTCTTTCAGCATAATAATTGCTGAGTCCTGGATTCTGGTTCTTCTACTTTCAGTGAATGCTCCCCACCCTTTTATTTTTTTTTTAAGACTGTTGTAAGAAAAGCTCTTTTGTAACAGATGTAAAACTTTTTCTTTTGCCTTTAGTTTTCCAGGTGTGACAGCTGAATATTCTAATCAGCCCAGAGTAGAAAGGGGACTCAGGCACATTGCAATTCTTAACCCTTTAAAGTCACTTTTATCCTGATCTTGGCGATTAGTTTTGAGCCACAGAACAGTGAATGTTATGAAGATTAATTGTAGATATAACTATAATTTTGACTACAACTGATAATGTTTTGCTGAATGATGTTTGCATTCTTCACATCCAGAATAGATGGAAAGGGAGGAAAAGAATTATAAAAAACATTTCTGCATGTGAATATTAATACAAGTGTATTTATTTGTGGATATTTCTTGTGGAAGTTGGAAAGAATCATGAAAGAATTTTGTATTTTAAAACTGCTGTACAAAGTACGAGGTCACCATACATGAGACTTACTCAAAATATTTATTTATTAGAGGATTAGATGCTTCCCACATGTCTTCTCCTGAGTTCATCTGAAAGTCTCTCACTCACCAGCTGGCAGGGAGAGGATGGCTATTGTGCCTTTTGATGCAGCACAGAGAGCCAGGACATCCATGGCAGCTGCCTGACTTATGCTACTACCTCTCCTGCTTCACACTCTTCAAGTCTGAATAAACCATTCCTACAATTTTCCACAACCTCATGGTCACTTATAAGCTCTCTAAAGCCATGATATTTCAGCTCCTTTACCTCATTTTTCAAATCAAAGGATACTTTATTGTTTCATGAGCTCCAGACAACTCTTTCAGCTGGTTTCAGCTTAGTGCAATTACAAAATACTCGCTTTGTGTGCAACCACAGACTACACTGACTTTTTTAAACAGACAACCTCAAGTGACTAAAATGAAAGTTTCCTCAACTTACTCCTTTATTTCTTTGTAATGCTGTCCTCTTTCTCAGACCCTGAAGACATTCCCTTCACAGATTTTGACTCGCTTCTGAGCTATCCTGAAAGTTTGCCTCTCTGTTTCAGATTTTCAATTATTAGGGAAACTGGAAACTTCTAGCAAATGCTACACTAAAAAATACTCATAAAATTCAGGCTTCTCTAAAGTCACAGTGATGGAGAAACCAACTGTGTCACATACACTTCATTTGCAGACTGCAAAATCTCCTTTCTATGTGGAAAAGTTTAGATTTTTCCTCTCATGTAAACTGAGGAACCTGTAACTTAATCTGCTCAAGAGACATAGATGTGCCAAAGAACTGGAAAAGAAGGGGAAAAAGTGGAAAGGGAAAATCCTTCATGGTCTGATTTATTTTGCACACATCCCTACTGCTTTGACTGCTGTTTTGAGAAACCTGGCATCAAAATTGTTCTGTTTTACTCTTATCTGCAAATCTCTTTGACAAACCAGTCAGACAGACACTGTAAAACTCAGGATGGATAAGCTTCTTCAGCACTGGCATTTCTGGTATTTTAGTGTTTATATAGAGAGGAGTTTCAGTCCATGTGATTCCATGGAAAAGAGTACCAGGGCTGTGTGCCTTTTAGACTTCCAGTTTCCCACAGTGAACTGCATTAGTTATCCAAAAGCAAAGTATAAAGAAAGAAACAACACATTTATCCTAAGGACACAAAGTTTTTTTCCTGTTACATTGTTAAGCTATGGGGCTAGTGCATCCCCAAACAGCTAAACACAGCAATGCTTTGAAGTAGTCCTTATAGAGACATTTGGTGAACATTTACAGTCTTAACACTTACTTAGTAATTTTGAATATCATTTGCATTGCCACATGTTCTGAGAGGTGGTGTGTGGCTGTGTGGCTACTGACAAAGGAAAAAAAGGGAGAAGTAAATTTGCAAGAGGTGCATGTGAGAGCTCCTCAAAGTCACTGTTTTTGGAGCACTTCGTTGTGCAGTGCTTGGTGGATGGGCTTTATAGGGCTGCAAAAGGAAGCTACTCAAGCATGGTGCAAAAGTATGTCTGGCAGGAGGGCTTTTTTATGTATAAATTGAAAAGCAGTTTCAAAATTAAAGGAAACTGTGGATGCTTTACTTTTTCTGTCCAAATATTACTGAGTAATTAAAAGTTATGCCTACCAGGTGCTTAAATACTCAGAAATGTATCTAAGTGGATAGTAACTTTTTAAAAAGTGTGCAGCCTAACTTCATGAAGGCGAATCAAGATTAACTTGATCTTAACATACCCCTCAGTTTCACTGAAATATCTTAGAAGTGCATATCAAGATACTCCTTCAACTCTGATGGGGGGCCAATAAAAATCTTAAAAAACCTAAATCCATTTTAAATGTGTAAATAAATGTACTTGCCCAAAAGTATGCTTCCTTTCTTTCACTTCATTCAAGGTACCACCCATTTGTTGATGTACTAATGGCCAGAAGTAATCCATTTGGATTTCCTGAGTAATAACACCAGCATCTTCTAGAAGAACCTATAATGCAAGAGTCTTATAGTCTTTGCCATTGGCTCTTGAAATCAGCATGATCAAATCTGAAGAAATCCAGACAAACAGAAAAGTTTGAAAACCTTTACTGTTAATACTAAAATATTTTCAGGAAGGTTAAAGATTCAGTTTGAATTGTGATATAGAAACTAAAACCTTGCCATTTTTATGTTAAGATCTATATGTATGAGTTCTGAAAAAAATAACTATTAGAGGACCTTATACAATTTTTTTCCCAATTATATCTTTGATTCTGAAGGGAATATTACAGTTACTTTTGTCTAGAGGCTTCCAGGGTGAGCTTAAATGAGATGCTAGCAGTGTCAAGAACAAAACCACAGAAGTTCACATATTACTGAGGAAACAAATGGAATTCTGGAATATTTTAAAGCTAGGTGTTTTGCTGGAATTGAAAGATAAAGGGTAGTTTGCATTCCACAAGCACTGTATTTATTAAAAGAGATAAAACACAGTACACATATAAGCTAAGGATTCTTGGCAGGACCAAAAAGCAGTAAAAATGTCTGAAACACAGTTAGTGCTTTATAACATTAGCGGTGAGGGCAGTCATCAATTTTCAGTTGATTTAGTCAGTTTGTTTTGAGTTTGTTTCTCCTACCAATTCCCTCCAGAATCACGTTGATTACCAACTCTAATTCATCAGAGTAAATTTTTTAGTGTCTAAACCAGCATAGGAGGGCTATATTACAATAAAGTTCAAGGTGTACCATACTTTTAAATATATATGCTGTTGATCAATAATTTCAAAAATTTACTCAGTCTGATATTCACTGATCCCTAGTGCCTGTTCAGATTACAGAAAACTTGGAAAAAACTATGCCAAGTTCTGCTGCCTCAGAGCTGCAGTAACATGTTACTTGGTGTCCTGCAGAAAAAGCAGCTAACCTGTAACAGGGTGTCCCATGCTAAAGGCAGCGACTCTCATTACAAAAAGTAGCAAAATTTTCATCATGCATACTATTACCCTTTTCAGATGGAGAAAAAATTGAAGTGACATTTCACAAATATGAAACTTCACTAGTTGCAAAAGTGAAAATCGGATAAGGATACATCTTGCTGTTTACAAATCTGAATTCACAAAACCAGTATTACTGTAAAAGAAAACAGACATCTTTTGCTGTAAAAACATCCCACTAGTGTTTCCTGAAGATTGAAATTACATTTACAAGAAGGATCCCTGACCTAAATCAGAATTATTTGTCACAGACGAAACATATTCTGTGATTTCTTTTCAAAACTCCGATCACTGGACTCAGATGCATTGCTAACGTACAGGTCAGTTATTCATTCTGTCAGGGAGAATTGTGAAGCCACATTTTCATACTGCCATTGACTCATTTAATTTCTGAGTCTAGTGATCCAGGACTCATGATTTAAGAAACTGCAGACAGCAGAAACTGATAAGAAAATATGTTATATAAAAGCTTGGTGAACAGGAAAACAACCCCATCTTGCCTTGAGATGGCTGAATAACTCTTACTTACTTTGAAAATCTTTCATCATGTTATTACATGATTTTCTTATGAAATGGGAATGTGTACACATAGGAAGCAGAAGAAATCTTTTGGCTGTTGCTATCATCTAGAGAATCCTGTCAATCTTGTAATTTTTTGTGTTTCTAGATTTTGATTCAAGGATACGCTGCAATTGGAATTTCTAAAGTTTTAAAATTCTTTGACTAAGTAGCAATATATTTTTGTTGTTATTCTTGTACAATAGACCTGTCCTTGTACAGCCTTATAAACCCATATCTTATTTGTCATTTCACAGGGCTGGACAAAGAAACACAGTTTTACAGAAGACAGAGAGGACACTTATGGGGCTTCAAATATTTACCCTTCCAGAGGATGATCAAAACATTTTGAGTTTGGGAATTAAAAGTAAAATATAATAAAGAAGCATTCCATGTGTTCTAAAACTGAAGATTAGTGATAAGAGCAAATCCGTTCCTGTTTAAAACAGGAAAAAAACATTATTCAGGTTAGTATTGCACTTAGTTCACAAGGATTTTGTGTTACAATTCATTGGTTTACTCAATCTATTTTTAATTAAAACAATTTCCTACCTTAGGTTTAGGCTAATCCCTGGGAATTACAGAAAAAACACATATACAAACCAGAGGAGAGAAAATAGTTACTGACAGCAACTCATGGAGAACAAATCTGGGCTCTTCAGGTTATCACATGTGAGTTTTGGAAGTGAAGAATTAATGCACAGAAGGGCATTTAAGATTTTGTTTCAACCTATAACAAAGCAACCTCAAAGCATGAATGTCTGCAGTTCCTCTCTAGTCTTGATCTAAACAGCTACAGCAAACCAGTGCAAGGGAGTGAGGGAACGTGAGAGGCAGTAGAAGAAGGAAGGGAAAAAAGGAGGGAAAGGAGCAAAAGGAGGAAAAAGAACACTCACTTAACAGTATGTTCTGTCTGTGGTATTCTCCCCATTAAACATTCCTAAGCATACTTCCTCAATTCTTGCGGAGAAGCAGATAAAACATTTACATTTACTACATAGATGCTGCAGACTGAAATGTGTTTAATTATCATTGGACTTTAAAATCCTCATGTCACCTAAGTGTGTACTGTGAGAAATATAAGGTAATCTGAACCACATATACGACTGTAATGTAGATCTCAGCAGGGATTCTCATGGTGACAGAGTTCACCTGCACACATAATTTCAATGTGGAAATGAAGGGAAGAAAGACCTAAACTCAAAAAATTAAATGATAACAGGATTATTTATTAAGATGAGGCTTTGTTCTTAGTTTTGAGCCAGCATAAAGTGAAACCACCATGCATATTTTTAAAGATCATCTAGAAACTATTCCTGTTGCTTCCAGTAAAAGGTAGAGGGGGGAAAAAGTGTTTATGAGAGTGTGGCTGCTTCCTTTCTTCTCTTCTAAAGCTATTATTCAAGAAAGTATTGTACACAGATAACTGACAAATGGCACAAGAAATGGAGTTGCCCTTGCTCCTTTATTAAATGACTATCAAGGGAAAGCTTTTATATCTGTAAACAACTTCTGATTCTCCACTGCATTAAGATGAACATCTTCTATAAGATGTCCTCTAAAATATTTCTTTGTCTGATCCTAAGTATGTGGATTAAACAAGTTGGCAGCAAAATTTTTGTTGTTCCTTGCCAATGTGTTGTCAGGAAACAGAAACATTTTTCTCCATGAAAGCCAAAGGAAATGATAAAATGAAGAAATATTTCTGTATTGTTTATCATCTTCTTTTGCATAAGGCTTTTTTTTTAATGGACCAAAAGACAAAATAAAAATCACATGAAACAAATTAAAAGAAGCAGGGAAAAGATAAAGCTTGAAAACAGAAACAGAATTGCTTTAAGTACCTTCATGTCTGTACCCCAGTCTAAATTACCCTTACTTAAAATCACGATATTCATAAGATTGAAACTCCCCTGGCTAGGACCATGGAATACAATGGACCTAATTTGTTTAGCTCCTTCACCAGCCACTAGGGTGCCAAGTTTTCATTAATTATACTTGGTTAACTGGAGGAAAGGTCTTCCTGATGCTCCCTGATAAACAGTTGCGATAGCAGCCTCATGAGACCAGTTACCTGTCAGTCCTTCCTTTCTGCTACATTCTTGTTAGTAGGTAAAGATTTGGTCTACTGACTTGAATAATTGTGCCTTCAGTTGTATGCATTGAAGCAATTTACAAACAAGCATTCATTAATAAGAACAAATGAATAGGGAATTAACTATTTTAGTTTATTCTTTTTTGACTTCCTTATTGCTGATTTGGAATACTAAGACTATACCAAGCATATCTGAAGCTACAGAAAAATAAAAATACAGTATTAATTCACTATATATATTATTATTCCCTTCACTTTCCACCATGCATTTAAAATTATCTGTGGACTTAAACCCAACACATTTTAACAGCAATTCCATAATTCTTACATGTTTGGAACATATTAATGTCTTTTTGTCCAAACTGTTACAAAGAGAAAAATTTTTTAATATAAACATTCAGAAAGGGGATTAGGAACACAAACTTTTAGACAGTAAATATTTTATAAAGGAAAAGATGGAATGATTTTTTAATATGTGCCTTGGCTATGGAATATTGTCTTTCAGAACATTTTATGTCTCTTTCAATTGAGCAGTTTAGAAAGACCATCTGGAAACAGATTAAAAAAACCCCCAACTACGTAAAATTGATTTATTGAAGTTAGTTGTCAAAATGGTGTGCACTTGTGCAAAATGTCCACAGCAGTAGTAGTTAAAGTATTTACAATACTACTGATATAAAGTAATATTTTAGTCTTCCTTATACTCAAGAGAGATACTTTGTGATCTCTGGGCTCTCTACTGATAAACAGGAAAGCCCTAACAGGTGATATAGCAGCTATTCTTGAAACAACAATGGAGGGTTGTTTAACATCAGAAATGTTTTAATTGTGAAGGAAGGACTGATCCTGGAAGCCTGGAAGCCTCCAGGAAGCCTGTTCAAAAGGTTAAGGTATAAAAAGAAGCTATCCATTGCTGGGGAAATGAATAGTTTGGGAAGGGGACAAACCCCAGGATGCAATGCTGCTGCTCCTACATAAATCATATTTTCTAAAGTTCGGAACAGCTTTTCCACAATTTCACCTACATTATCTCAGCTTTGGGGTATTCAAGAATACAGGCTTGAACGACTTGAGAGCTAATTCTTAAGTTTGTTTCAAGCTTAGGAGAGCAAAGCCCATGTGATATCAGTACCTATAGCGATTTCATATAGTCTAACCAGTCTCTACTTGAATGATGATATGCCTAACAGGTAACATGCAAGAAACGAGGCACCCACTGTGCATGGCAAAAATGTGTAGGAATCCTGGTCTCTGGCTTTCTGTCTTTGAATTATCTCTCACCAAAAATAAAGAAGTCTAGCCACAGGCACTACAACAGGCTGAGCTCTGAAGCATGATCTGAAACTCTTCCCAGTCCACAAAGGAGAAATTAAGTTCTGAGCAACAGCATAGCTCTGGTATTTTTGCACTAAACCCATCATTTCTGCTTGAATTATAGTGTATCTTTTGAAAAGACAGCTTGTATTGATTTAAGAGTTTCAGGAGGCATGGAAATCACTCCACTGCTAATATAGTGCTTTATTTTTAGTTGACATTCACCTCCACTAGCTTACATCTCTTGATGTCTTTATGCTTTTTTTTCTGCTAAGATACATAAATCTTTCCTATGTAGATACTTCGAAAATGAGATCAAGTCACAGATTAATCTCCTGTTGGATTATTTGATGGATTGATACTTTAAATCTTCCACAGTAGAAGGGTCTTAAATCTTATCCTATATAGTCCATTATTCAGATTTCAGACTATCTCAGTAGACCTTTTCCAATTTCAGATATTGCTTTTAAATATGTCTTTCAGACACAGTAATAGCCTCACTGATGCTATAAAGTGTAAGAGCATTTTCCTCCTCCTTCTCCTAATATTCTCTGACTGCTCTGCTCTCTGACTGTATTTGAGATGTGTTCCTCTAGCTTCTGCTTAAATCAAAGATCGCCTTTATTAAAAGGTGGAAATTTTAAAAAAGCATGCCATTCTTGGATAAAAATTTCTCATTTATTTTTTTGTCTGAGTTTGTCCATTCAATGAAGGCTACACTGATGGTATTGTATATTTTTAAAATCAGAATATGTGAACTGAGCCAAAAATTTTCTCTGTCTGATTCCCTGAGCAGTGATGACATCATCCTACTATACAATACTGTTTTAAGTATTAACAAATAAGGTCTTCAGTCTATGGAGGACCACAGTGTTACTCTGCAGCAGTTTCCTGTCAAACAGGCTATAAATATTTCTGCAACCTCACATTGCTGTCAAAAGAAATAGGAAAAACAAAATTCTGCACATCAGTAAACGTATCTGGTGCAATTTTTCCCTCAAACATCTTTTCTCTCAGAATGCTATGAGAAACACGGGAGTTTAAAGCACAGAGCACTGGGCCTGAAATTTTACACCCTTCTGCTATCATAGTTGAAACAGCATGGAAAAGAGATTGCACTTCTTTTTCCTCTGAAAATGAAGGTAGAAGAAAACCAACCCCATCTTGCCTCATTAATGGGAAGAGTGGGGGTAAAGGAATGTGACAGCAGTTTGTATCTTCCTATTGGACAAATGCCTCTTGTTAAATGCACGTCTATATGTTGCATTGTGCAAGAGGGAGTGCACACCTAGAACACTGCACACCTAGAACAATGCTGAAACAAACACAGGTGTTTTCTTGAGGCCAAGAAGATAAAACACAACCAGCAAACTGTATGGAAACATAAAAAAAGTCGGTTTTGAATTTTACCTCATAGTGGTTTATAGATATGCACTGTTAAACACGGATCAACATGTTGAAGCACTGGAGATAGAACTACTCGTCCAAGATCTGAAAAATGTTAAAGACAGAGCTGGTTACACAACCATTCAAGCTTCAATTCTTTAGGAACTATTAGTAGGACTGTAAGTTACTCCGGGATATTTGAAAAAGTATCTAACACATTTTTACAAAAGAATCATTATATTTGGGTTCTATAGTAAATATCCTAAAATCTATGATGTGCAGTACAGCATGCAAACCATTTCTCAAGAACAGTGAATAACAGTGAAATCACACTGAGTAATATAGATCTGGTCCACAGAAAAATGAATATGAATCTTTAACTGCAGAATTCCTGAACCAATCTCTTGAGATTTTATGTATCATGATTAAATTTCTCCCACTCTGCTCCAGAATGCACTGAAGTATGTTTCAATGTTATTTATTATTAGGTATGATCAAACACTTTCTCTTGAAGGGTTCTGTTGGAAAACACAAATTTTTTTTGAAATGGAAATATTTTGGTAAGTTCTTGCTGAGCAAACAGCAGGGCTTCATTTACCTGTTTCCTAAAGCAGACTACAAAGTCACCTTTCTGCCAGCTATGTGCCAGACTTGCAACCCAACGCAGTGGGGTTTGGCAAATGAGCCAAAAAAGATTCCAGACACCTGTTGTAATGTTTCTACGTTTCCATAAGATTTTGCATGATTGGTGGATTTTGAAAACCTTTGCTTCCAGATTGTCTTGGGAATGGAATTCCTCATATAGTTTTTGAAAAAAGAGTACATGTGAGAGGATAGATAAAAATAGGAATGTGCTGCCTTGTAAGGGAGAACTCAGTCTTTTCCACTAAACATGAAGGTGTGGAAGACCTTCAACAACACATGAATGTAGTGTGTATGTACCAATAACATAGACATCTAACTGCCTACAAGGAATGTCTTTTAAGAAAAGAAGTCTTCACTTTCCTGAAGTGCTTTTTGATGTATTATAAGTTTTTGTCAATATCCACGGTACCTTGATCAAACTCTGTTGTAGGAGGTTATGCAAGGTTTCAGAGCAACAGTTTTTAGATGTACCATTTTAACTTTCTAAGGCTTTGTCTGTTTGGTTTTTTTTGTGTTTCGTGGGTTTTTTTTGTTGTTATTTTGGTATTTTTGTTTGATTGTTTGTTTGTTTTGTTTTGCTTTGCTTTGTTTTTATCTTTCAAAAAAAATCCAACCCCACTAAGTCAATAATCTAAACTTCAAATATTTAACCTTAAAGCATCATCCTTTCTTTCTCTGTCCTTATGAAAACAGTTTGGTACATTCTTTGTTGATTAAGCATCTAAAGCATTTGTGGGTGCATTTGTGGAAACATTTCTGTATCTTATTTATAATACAGTGTCAAATAAAATATAATTTCCTCTTCAGATCATAAGCGCCAATGTCATCAGTGGTCTTCCATTAACAAGAAAGTGGAATTCAGACCTGTACTTAATAAAACTGACACCTTCCTACTTTCCAAATAAATCCGTATTAAACATCTCTCATTCCTTAAGAAACAAGTCTTTTCCAAGATTATTATTCATCTACAAAGTCTTTCCAAGTGGTGTTATTAAATTCCTTTTGATACTTGCTCAGAACAACTCAGAGAGTGGTGATTTAGCATTGCCACAGCCTCCTTTTACAATAATACAATGATTAAAAAATAAATACTTTAAAGTAGCCTTGGAATTAGTGTTCTTAAGGGCAGTTAAACCTTTTGTAACATTACTTTTCTTTCTATGTATGAATACATAGATTTTACATCATTGGAACAATTCTCTATAAGAGAAGTTGAAGCTTCTTCCTTCTTGCATTTTACACGACATCTTTTTCAAGTGTTTCATAATTTTGTTTTTACAAAATAATATGATCTTTTATCTCCAATAATTTATATTTCTGCAAAGGTTGTTTAGGACAAGGACTCCCAGTTCACTAATATGGTGTAGTGGTTAGGGTCCAGGCATTGTAAATCTTAATTTCCTGCTAGTCATAGCTTCAATCTTTGGGTACCATAGTCCTGCATTTACATTAAAACAGCAATAATGACAAGTTAATTACATTTGAAATGCTGAGATTTTCATATACAAAAATAATATGTACATATAAATTCTTAAGGTAGAGGTACTGTCATGTTTATGCCTCTAACTTCCAAAGTCATTTTACTAATCTGAATTCTTGTTTTACCAACAACCACAGGAAAGAAATTGGGCAAGAAAAAGATATCAGATAGCACATATGCAGATATGTGCTAGGGGTTACATTAAAAATGTTAATTAAAAAAATAATGCTTTAGGTAGAAAAATAGTTGGTAACAAAGAAAGAGTGGTGGACACCAAAGAGATTCACCTTAAATTTTGTCTCATTTATCTTCCTTGTTGATGAACTAAAAGCAAAAAGAATGGATGTAAATGATATTTACATATTATAAGGTTTATGGTGGTAAAAGAAGAACACTAAAGTTAGACAAGAGGAATGAAAGGTTAGGGTTGATCAGAAAATAAGAAAATTAAGTCATATTTGGAAAATATGCAGGCTAGTCTAGGGGAAGAATAACCTGAAACAAAGATATTTATCAGCATAGGGATTCAGCCAAAATCCCTCAGGGTGACACCAGATAGCAAATTATAAAGGATCTTGCTAAGGAATGCAGCAACAAAAACTGCCAGTGTAAATTCAGGCTGTACATGTAGAGGCACAATGCTGCAGGCTAGGGAGAAGATAGCTCTAGTCTATGTAGCATAAAGGAGACCACACCACAGATACAGTTTATGGTAACAAGCATCTCTGTGCCAAAAAATTTCCGTATGCTGGAGGGAGTTCAGAGAAAGCAACAGAAATAAACATGTGGTTGCAGGGACTAATTTATGAGGAAAGCTCATATGAAATAAATACCTTGATTTGGTTAAAGAGTTACTGGGAAGGAATATGATTACATTCTTCAAACACTTCAGGACTGTTATCATCAAGGAAGAAGATAAATAGGATGCATAGCAGATCTGACTCTACATCTACTTTAAAAATGTCCATATAATTGAAAAAAACTTTTGTATTGTCTCCCAGATGAACTCTTTCATCTTACTTCAAATCTCTCTCAAAATGGATGTGCTAGTATAGAGGTCAAACAAAAAAAAACAGAAAAAATTTATTTTATATAAAATTAAACAATTTATTCAACTTAAAATATTGTTTTTATTTTACTTCCCTTTCAGCTTGGTTTACAGAAGACATTAAGACAAAGGTTAACTCTTTCACAGAAAATAAGCCCTTCAAAATTTCCTCATGATGTGGTCCTGTTTTGTAGAAAATACATATAAACTTAATGACAGTGGGACAGAAACTCAGATGTGTCAGTCCCTAGGTGTTTGGTGTAACCTATAAACCACATCACTCAAGGAGGTATCTAGAAGCAAAGAAATGGAAATCGGGGGTAGAATGGATCTGAATCAGGATTTTCACGTCTTAATGGATGGCTGGAGTAATAGACATCAAGAAGAAGTCTGTTGGAAGAACTTCCTTCTTATTCATCTGGAAGATGGGGTTTTAGTCCCCTTTCTAAGGCTGGCTTAGAAACTTGGAAGAGTATATTCACAAAAAGCCAAAACGAGCCTTCTTGACATCTCCAAAATAATTCTCCTTTAAGCTCAGCCTAAACTGTTAACTGAATTAGGCTTAGATTTATAAATAGCTTAAATGGTATTTCTCAGCCAAGACTAAAAAGACTACTAAAAAAACACAGGAAATAAAAATAGATCTCTACCATAGAACTTAGTAAGGTTGTAAATACTTCCTGTGCTGATTGCTTTATCCAACTGATATCCACAGTTTAACTGATGCTCATAAAATCCAAGTCAATTTTGAATTTGATAGAGTTAAATAATTAATGGAACTGTTCAGTCATGTACACAGTTAATTGATTCATACGAAGTTAATGGGCGTTCTGAATTTAGCTTCACCACTGGGGACTTCGATCTGGGCATGATTCATGTGACTGGCCAGAATTAAATCAGTTGCCAGAGTCATATCGGTGGAACTCCTAATGAACACAATCGAGCAAAATCTTCAAGCTTGCTGGGAAGAACAAGTATTTTGGTCTACTTTCTTAAATTTAAGGACTTTGTGATATGCACCTCATTTGTGCACTTACTGAAAATTATCAGACACAATTGAAGACAAAAAATTCCAAACACAGAGTTTAAGATGTTAATACCTTTCTGCTAAGATGTTGTCAATATTTTTTGCCAAGTAGAAAGCATAAACATGAGGAATATGTAGTTTCACTTTAGTTCTCAGCACTTTAAGATGCTGAACTACTTCCCTGTCTACCTAAATATGGATCTATTTGCTGAGTTTTTAAACTGTTGACTTTTATTTCAGAACAAGTTATTCAAGTCAAACTATCAAACTTTCACTGAATTCAATAGTAGTTGTTGTTAAAATACTTATTAAAAGTAGTTATGGTTAAAAGTTAAAATGTATTCTCTCATAACATTGGCAAGAACATCAATATTCATTTATTTCTGTTGACAGAGGAAGTCAATCAACAGAGAATCACATTGAAAAATAATTGATAGTAGCAGCATACTCTTTTGAAAGCAGCAGGCTACATACTTCTGTAGGGAAAACATAAATATGAACTTCATGCATGGAAATATCTCCAAAAAGCAGAAAATTGTCAAGTACACTGCTATGCCAGATTTTTTACAAGATTATGATAGTTCTGCTTTCACTTTTTTGACCAATGAACTTGTGTTTTGTCTTTGTACACTGATACTGTACATGATTCAGTTCAACACTTCTGTGAGATGCTGGCCCAAAATATTTGTGTGTCCTTCCACAACAATCTGAAGGCCTTTCACATGTAATCAGCATGGAATCCCCTGGAGCCATTTTACTACCTAGCTTTACTGAGTGAAGTGAGTATAAATTGACGGTTTTGTCCTGACACAATTACAGACATTCCAGCTCTTGTCAGAATAGATCAGGCCCTTGTAAACATATAGACAATTCTGAAAGAATTTATGTCACCTGTATTTTTTGCAACAAAGATATTATCATATTTCTACAAGAATAACTGTCCCTGTAACTGCTTCTCTCTCTCAGTGAAAGCAACAATTAGATTAGTTAATACTTCCAAGGGTTTTTTCCATTGCCTAAACAGAATATAGCTTCAAAAGTTCAAACACTTGTATGTGTTTATATGCTTATACCCTGAGGATGCAGCATACTGTAATCATTCTTTTTTCAACAGCCATTGATTCCTTCTGCACTGGTCAATACTTACTTAATTCCACAGCCTATTATACAGATTTTTTGGTTCTTGCATTCTATTTGGTATAATCCATTAAATGTGATCCAGCCAACCATTTGTCTGAATGTCCTTGAACTTTACAGTGAATCAAATGAGCATTTCCTAAACAATCTTGCATTTCCAATGAGAACAAAATAGGTGCATATTCTAGTAAGCAAGAATCACTTTCATAAATAAAATGTTAATTTTATTAATGGAATGAGGCATTAACTGCTATAAATTTCCTTACAAGACAGTTTTCCATTTAGAATAATAAAAATCCCAACAGGATATAATAGAAATGGATTTGATCTGTAAAATAAGGGTTTGGATCTTCTTCCCTTTTGTAAGAAGACTGGTTGCTCCAAGTCTCCCAGCATCTTCTGTTTATGCTCTCACATTAGAGTTTGATTCCTCCTACCAGGTCTGTGTTATTCAGAGGTCACAACACACACATGTGAGGAGAAGATAGTATAACAGATAAAAAGCAGTAAATTACACTGGTCACACTGTATGGCACTAGTCTTTGGTATACTGTGTGCTCTTTATTGTCACACACGAGTAATTTTGGCAAAATTCTGGGACAATTTCGATAAATAAATCTGAGCAAGTGTGCAGCTTTTGATAGAAAGAGGGTTAGTCCGCAAGCCTTTTTGAAAGATACAGTTCATACCAAAATCTTATTGTCATATTTTCATTTTAAATGTCAGCTATTTCCATAAATTTCTGCTTCTACATCCCTAGAACTACAAAGTCTATGTATTTTCTACTTAAGAGATCAATGAGAAAGTATAAACATACTTAAACCATACTTAATTTTTTTTCTCTTTTTAAGAGAAAAAAAGGAATCTCTTTTTGTTAATCCATAACCAGGTCCAGAGACACTGTATGAAAAGTCCAATAACATGTCTGAACTTCTTGATCAGAAGACACAAATAGTACTCCACAGTGATACTGTTTCTCTTGTATATCCCTAACTAGAAGGATACCTTCTGCTGCATTTATCTCCATTTTTCTTTCTAATGACTTCTCCCATGGCTCCTTAGGAGACAATAAAAAAAAAAGAAGATACTTTTGTTGCTTGTTTTGTATTGACAGACAACAATGTAGCTCCAACAGTAACAGGAGAAAAAGAAAACCCAACCTTTGTCTATAGCCTGAGCTAAGTCACTACCACTTGACAATTCATGGAATGAGGATACCAGAAAAAACATTATAGGGATCTAGCAAGAGTATCCATACGGAACAGATAGACAATTACAAATAGATTTATCCTTCATTCTTCTGATCTCACTTTCCTGTATTTTAATTACACATTTAATGTCTTCAGGAAGAGCACTACAGTATGGTATCAGCCAGCTCACAGGAGTACATGCCAGCAATATGTAGGACTGCTCTTCAGTGAAAGAACTAGGTAGTGCTGTATTAACCCAGTATGATGAAATAGCCTTCCTAATGATTAAAATAAAAAAAAGGAAAAAGAAAGCCAGTGACAGTTCTTTTTCTTTTTTCTTTTTTTTTTTCCCACGAATAATTTGAAGGTATCTGGAAAGCTGACAAAGAAATTACAAATTTTAAGCACCTTAAGCAGGTGCTATGACACAGAGTACTGATTGACCTACGATAGAACGATTAATATTATTCCCCTATTCCTGTCACAATGTATATTTTCCTTTTTTTTTTTTCAGAAAGACTGAAAAGTTGGCCTAGATTACAACAAACCTTAAAAAAGTACTGACTTTTAAAAAAAGAAAACTACCTCATACTTGACTGATAAACCCCCTACTTTTTGACTGAACCCTGGTATGGTCACAATTTCAATGACAGCGTTACCAGATAATATTGCTACATGATGATCTCTGTAAAGATTAGGAATGAAACAACTGAAAGCTGGATTATTTTCCAGTAATGTGATGATAACAGAGGCCTTTTAGAGTCTGAGAAAACAATGAACCCTAGATACTAAGTGAAGACCGTTTGGCGAACTTTCATTTGGAAAGATTCAGTGTCTGCACAGAGTTGGCTCTGAAGATTGAAAGGATAACCAGAAAGATTTAGTTCCTGATTCAGCCGGGCATTTAAGGTCATGAATAGTCCCATTGAAATCAATGAGATTACTCACTCACTTGAAGTTAACCACATACTTAAGTATCTTTCTGAAATGAATGTCTACACTTGCAGAACTGTTGTAGAGAACTGGTTTGCCAGAGACTGCCTACAAATCAGCTTTTTTAATGTTTGTTTGGAGAGTCTGCCAGAACTTTCCCATGAAAAGGTACATTTTTCCATCCTACTGAACTGTCAGAATAGCTAGGGGCAAGTAGGTAAAACAGATAAAATAGTCCTTTGCCTTGTTCTTTAAGAAGGTTATGCGGGGGCATAGAGTAAGCTCTTTCCACTTTACCTAGTGTGTCAAGAAAGCCAATTGTTTTCCAGACCAGTTTTCTCATATTTGTATCTTAATGAGTGAGCTTATTACTGGAGCAAATCCTCCTCCTGGGAAGCATTCTAAAATATTTATTCTAAAATAAAGTGCTGATTGATTTGCAAGATTTGCAAAATGTTATTCATATTTCATTGTTTTTCAAAAAGGCAAAAATATCCCAACAGAATTGTTCCAGAAGTTTGAAAGGAAGTCGCCTATCACTAAAGGGGAAGATGGTACTATTATTCTTATATAAATTGAATTAGTGCAATGAAAGGGAAAAACCAATATACACACTTTACCATTATGAAAACTAGAAGCTCAAAAAGGTAGATAAGTCAATCATTTAAAATAATTCTAAACAATGTAACAATGTAAACAATAATGGCTGAAGATTAATAAACAATGAACCTGTACACAGAACAAAAATCCACCTAATTTCCAAAATGAGGCTAGCTGTCCAAGAAAAAACTCTGACTTTGTAATCTGAAAAAAAGGAAAGAATTCTATACATAAAGCAAAAAAGATGTAGAAAACATGAAGATATATATAGTATACAACTTTTTTTCCTTACAGGCTGGAAGTCAGAAGCCATGTTAAAAAATGAGATACCTACAGCAGAGAACAGTATTTTGTCAATATGAAAAAGCAGTCCTTGATAAAGTTATGTGATTCCAGGTACTCCGGGCTTTATTCCAAATCGTACTTTGAACTTCCCTCACTATCAAGGAAAAGTGACAAACCTTTGTACCTTATTGCTCCACACCAAAAACATAGGTAATTCTTCTTCTTCTTCTTCTTTTTAATTTACTTTTAATTTATTCATAGAAAAAGCTAGACTTTCTTACCTGCTATTTTCATATTTTGACACAACATAGCCCCATTTTGTAGAAAAGCTGCTGAAACATGAGCACAATATAGACTATCGCTGAATTAAAGAATTATAAAGCCTTTAAACTTTGACCTTCTTCATCACTTTTTGACTAATAAATTTCTGTTTACCGCACTGGTTAACACAAATCAGCAGCTGGCAAAGCCTGTAGTGCAATTCTGAGAGGCGAAGGTGGGTTGAATAGTGACCAGCTCTTCATCTGCCAGGATTCCTTACCTGAGCGTTAAAAGGCACAGGTAAAGTTTTCTTCCAGGCTCTTCTCAAGGTGAAAAAGGAAAGTGGTTTGGGATGAGAGGCAGAAGAGGCAAGCAAGCTGTAGAATTTTAAAGGGTTCATAAAATTATCCCCTATATGTGTAGAAACAGCCAGTGAAAAGGAATGATGCCTTGTGATTGCCTTACAAGTGTACATACCCATGAGATCTGCAACAGTGGAAAGGAGATAGATGGGACAAATGCGATGCAATTGTTTTGCCAGTTCCTGTCTTTTATGACTAATCCTGTTTTGTGCTTTTGGTTCTGAGCCACTGTCTGGAACCTCCATGACAACAGCATCTTTTGACATTGGCAGTGTCCTTTCTCCCCTCCCTCTCCAGGTCCTAGTCTTTCTCACTAAACAGTTCTCTTCAATATCAGACATATGCTGACTTCTAAGTTTTGCATCAAATAACCTGATACTGATGGAAATGCGTGTTCCTTTTCCAGGCCTGGTTATGAGAAAACCCAGCAAAACATGCTGTGGGTTTATATCTGAGAACATGGCTTCTGTCCAATAACATGTCAAGTTTGTCAAAATTGTCTGACTGAAGCCCTTTATTCTCACACAGTGGTGAAATGATTTGCCTGAAGGGGAAACAGAGCATTAATAAATTGAATGAATTGTATATTGTTCATGACAGACTCTAATGGTACAGTCTTCTGTGTACTGTACATTCCAGATACCACCTCAGGTCCTGCTGATTAATATTCATCAGTATAAAAACATAAGGATCAACCTGGGATTGGTAGGATAAATCAGCCGTTCTGAGCATGCCTCACTGAAAGCATTTTCCAAGCTAGATGATATGCCCCTAGTCTTAAAACATGGCAATATATCATGTTTACACTGCCAATGGTTCATCAGTCTTATGACATGGCAAAACTGGCAATTCAGGCTTTAAATGCTCATGTCATAATGTCAAGATTAACATCCACTTAGAAATGTGGAGTAAACCAGACTTGTTCCTTTTACTGCCCTAATTGCCATAGTAAAGGATCTGAAAACATGGATATTGCCTTGTCAAGTTCTATACAATTTTTTAACTCCTTGAGAAAAAACATAGTAATTTTTTCTTTCTAAGTGATTCTTACATCTTTATGAAATACCAAGAACTTGAAAGTCTTGCTAGATTTTTTGTGGTCCAAATGAAAAATGTAAGGGGAAAAAACCACTCTATAATTTACTGCATCGTGGATTTATTACAATATGGAAAAGAGAAATAAAAAAAATCAAAGATTTCACATTGTGCAGAAATGTAAGGAAATATTGGTATGGGGTTGACTTCTGTGGTACTCTGCTTTAAGCTGATTTTCTACTGTGGAAACTCAAATGTATACTAAAATGTTTCATGCATGCTTATTTAAAGGTACAGAAATGCCAGTATTTTAGGAGAAAGTCCAACTCCAGGCATAGTGTTACAGATTACCATTGTTCAGTGAATGTCTTAGGGGTTTTAACAGCCAAGCACTTGAAAGTGAAGACATAAAAAGGGACGGTGTTTGATTTCCTAAACCAGAAATTGGTACAAATGTAAGTTTTTTACCTTACCACTCAGTAACGGGGGAAAAAAACCAACAACAAAACAACCAAGCAAAACCCAACAAAAACCCGAAAGCCCACAGCCACCAAACATTTACCCATAAGGAGTCTCCACAAATACTGTCAAAGTCCATTACAAACAGAGGTGTTTGTAAGATTCACCTCTGGAAATCAATCAGATTATACTTGTTTTCCAGGACCATTGCTAGTGTACACCTCAGATGGGTCAGTAGCATATTCTGTTTATTTAAATACTGTCTCCATATTCACTCACTTCCTCATCTGTGTGTTCCAGTTCACCAAGAAACTAAGCTCCCTGGAGAGGTTTTGTTCTCTCCCAAATGAAAAGAAAAAAAATTAGTCTTCAGCAATTCCAAGGGAATATTCTGAATTGTAATTCATTTCAGAGCAAAAAGTATCATGATAATATTTTCATAACACTTTGATGGTATTTTTCTCTTTTACTTATGCTTTGGCATAAAAAGTCATCAATAAATCACAGTCTTCCTCTTACAAACTGAAATTCATCATTCAGCCTTCTTGAGCGGCTGAAGTAACTGAAGCTACAGTATGACAAGTGGGATGATAAGATTGTAATCTTTAGGCTTACATTAATTTATTTAAAAAACCGTAATTATTATCTGAAAGTCTTTCTCAACTCTACCTTTCCTGATGGTGGTGTTCTGAAGGGCAATCTGTTCTATGCAAAGATTAAACAAATTGGTAGCTTCCCATACAGCCCTGTGACTCATTCTGCAAATCTCTCTGCTGATATCAGCATGTTGAATACCAGAAAGAAAGTGACCCAGCAATGACTCTGAGTAGCTTCATGAACTGAAGCAAATATTTACATTAATTCAGACAACGGGGAGGTGGGGTGGCAAAATGAAAGCCATATTTGTCCTACAAATTATGTCACTTTTCCAAACACAGCTTCTCTGTGCAAAAGTGAGGAGCATTTTAATTACCCTTCTCCTCCCCCCTCATCAAAATATTTTTAGGATTACTTGACTGTGCTAACTATGTGATAGCTAGTTGTCAGGAACAAAGGCCACTGTATTCCTGAGAGAAAGAGATGGTCTTCTGAGCGATCAAAATTCTCAGAGACGCACAAAAGGAGAATAGGTTGTCCCTAATTTGATAATTTGTGATATCAAATGGGCAGTTAATAACTGTGCCTAAATAATTGGATTGCAAAATACGTAAATATTGGCATAGTCCTCTTACGTTCACTGGGAAAGATTGCCTTTTACAAAAAGGTGGTTTTTAAAAAATGAATAGGAGAAAAATAAGTGTGAATTACTGTTAAAAATGTTTTTATATTCGTGTACTTCTTTAATAAAACTGTAGTACTTTTTCTTCGAACATTTGAACAGTCCCCTGGAAATCAGCATGTCTTAGAACAAGCAATCTGGGAAGACTAGCAAATGCTAGGCTGATAATCTGTTTTTCCCTTAGTTTAGCAAACACTTTAAGGTAGAGTTCAGTAAACTGAAAATGCAGAGGAAGCATTCAGATTTGTTTTCTATATATAAAACATTTTGGCTGCCTCCTGCAGCAGGTCAGATTTGTCCTTAACATATTGAGATCCCTTATCCTTTTGATGCACACACAGGACTGGGTGCATTGATAACTACTCTGTTATTGTCTCTCTTCCTTCCTTTCCTAGAGAAATGTCTTTGGTTTGCTTTTTTTTTTGGTGGTTTGTTTTGTTTTTCTCTAAAAAGGCAGCACAATCACTTCATTACAAATACAACTTTATGCTGTATTGCTTAATACTGATTTTCCAGATAAGCCATACGCTATTGTTTAGACATTCATCCGGTAAGATGATGGGAACACTTCTGACAGCAAGATGATGGGAACACTTCTGACAGCAAAACTTGAACAAAGAATTAACCAAGTAATTTTATATGAATAATCTCACATACAACACTTATTGTTCTCTTTCTGTAGTGTTGGTTCTTGGAAATTAACTTGGAATGCAAAAAAATAATATTTAAGAGTCAAAAAAGAGTTTTTCTTTCTTCAAAATGAAATAGTACAATAGCCATATTGCCAATAATAAATAGTTTACAACTAAAATTTCTAAAGCTTAAAAATTATTTTTAATTCAGTATTCCAGTGCATTCTCTTACTGCTCTTGCAACTTTAAATAGTTCTGACAAATAGTTTTCACATAATGCCATCTGTAAAAAGTAAACTGCTTTTTGGTTTTTAGTGATATAATATAGATTGAAGACAAATGCTGTCTCCAACAACATTAAAGAGAAACACAGTATACTACAAGACAGACCTAACACAAAAAGATGTTTATTTTATTGTGTACTTTGTCCTTTGAGTTCATAATTCATAAACCAAAATTTACTGTGTTCTTACATTAAAGTTTTCCTTCACAAAATCAAAGCAGTATCCTTTCTAAACTAAAAAGGTTTCAGTGGTCTCACAGGTTTCTAGAAGATGAACAATGCTGTCATTATTTGAAAGGGTTTTAAAGGACTATAATGTTATAGCTGTCAGCTATATAATTTTTGACCCAGCAATGCTGATAAGTTTGCACTGAGGATAAGTGTTCCCTGATAAAAGCATGATTTCATACCTTTGGGCTCAATCTGCTGTTTTCTCTCTATATGAATATCAGGCAAAAACAGAGGGTAAAAAAATTAAAAAATTGCTCAGGAATACCAAAACAGATTTTGCAGCTTATTTTTGGGGGAAAAAAAAAAAAAAAAAAAAAAAAAAAACAAAAAACCAAACCAACAACCCATCCCTCAACTCAAAATTCTGTCATTAGTGTTTATTATCATATATTTCTTTCTTTTAGTTCCCTAATTGTAACTAAAAGACACATCTTTTCAAATATCCTATTTTTGAGACTGAGCCAAGGAAACCAAGCAAGATAATAGGGAAATGTCAGTCCTGAAGACCAGACTAGTGGTATGCCATAGCACAGAAAATTTCATGGGGGGAAAAATAAATTGTTTTATTTTCACTCTAGACTTACTTAGCAGGGAAATTTAATCTTTGGGCAATGGGAGGGTCAAGTGCTGGCAGCATTAATCTCTTTTTAAGTTATGTAAGGGAAAAGCTTCTGTTTGTTTCAAGGCAGGATGCTCTTATACTGTTTCTATAGTCAATTCATAGGTATTCTGAGAAAGACAAACTTTCTGAAAGAGAGCACATCTAAAGCAAAACAAAGCCTCCTTTGCTGTACAGTGATTGATGTTTCTGCTGATCTCATGTTTACTGGGTATATGTTAATTCTTTATATCAAAGACACATCTTTTAGACTTGGTTCAGAAGTGTTGGCAAGATGAAAAACACTAGCACAGGCTTTTTCGACAGCTTAGTAACTGCTTAAGATTACTGAACAAAACCCCCACAGTTTCTCAGTCACTTACATAGAGTTATATGAGATGCAGCTACATGGTGTAACCAGACATTATTTCAGACTGCACTTCACCCACCTTGACTAACTAGTTCTCTTTTTCAAAGGGAAATGCAGAGAAAGATTTTTGAAACTTCAAACGACAGTTCTATGGTACTTCCAGCATTTTACCACTCCCTTCAAAAGTTGGGGCTCATTTTAAGTTACACCAGATTTCTGGTTTTTTTAGTCATCTTGTTTCTACTCATAGAATAATGGCAGTTCCTCTTCCAAACGCAGAGATGCTGTTCTGTCTTTGGTCTCCTAGTGCAGTGTTTAGGGCCCACTGATGGAAGATGCAAGAGCTCCTGCTTGGCTCTTCATACTTTCACAGCATTTGTGGAGACATAGTCGTGCAACCTTGAGATCAATAGTAGACCTGGCAGCTGGCAGAGAGATTTCAAAAAATTTTAATTGCTCTTTTGAAAGTGCCTCAAAACTTCATAACTAGACTGTCTTGGCAGAATCTTTAAAGAACTGCAGTTTTCAGATGTGAAAATATAAGCTTTTTTTTTCCTCCGCTTCAGTAGTTTGCTTGTGAACCAGAGCATATTCACTTACTAGCTGGTTCCTATTATTAACAGAAAAGAGTCATTTTAAAACAGAAAGCATACTCAATTTACCTTATTTTTGACTGTCTCTTATTGTCTCTGAATTACACAGGTTCCATAGTGGAATGTCTTTCAAAGACAAAACTTCAGTGGTATGGAAATAAGAATGGACTGGGTGTTGCTCATCACCTGTGATTTTACAAAGTGTCTTGAAATGGTTTGTTATGCATGAAAGCAAGCTGAGCGTCACAAGAGCCAAGGTGGTAGAAAGTGACAGAGGATAATGAATTATATTTGCTGGGTTTACACTTTTTAAAATACTGTTGCTTTTATCCATTTGAAACAAACACAGCTTTGTAAAGTACTTTCAGATACTTTACTCTATGCTACTGAATCCTTTTTATTAGTTCTCTAAATCAGATAAAAAATTACAAAGAAGCCCATGCTAGAAGAGGGCATCCAGATCGCTTTTTACCACAAAAAGATTCTGCAAGACCAAGGTCAACCAGATAAAGAGGAAGCTGAAAGAAATATGCAAACTTTAAAACCAAAGTTGAAGACCCAATGCGAATACTTTTTTAATGAGCATTGAACATTTTCCATTGTCTAAACAGTCAAGTAGTAGTTCAGGTGTAAGCTATTTGACTAATTTTAAGAGATGATCAAATTTCATGATCTCTCTTAAGTGACAAGTCAGAGTAAATTACTGACTATGGAATCCTGTTAATGAAATTAAGGAACTTAGTCAAACCTAAATCTCTGAAGTGTTCATGTTCTTGGATATCAGAAACAAACACCTGAAAATTCTTGTTTACTTGTAACAGTCTGCTGACACCTCTGTTTTGGCATTTGTACTCTTTCTCCACTTCCAGTCGAGATGTGGAGGAATAAAAGCTTCTAATCACATACAGCTTTTATGTCACCACTTCTGGTAGCGGGCTTTTTCCCCCCACCTTTGGTTCCCATTTAAATGGACTTCTATATCATAACGTGATAAATCTATCACTGATGTAATTACTCTTTATCCAGTATTACAGCTGTGAAAGAGTGAATGACAGCTATAGACTGTATTTTCCTTGAAGTAATTTCAGTGTAACTTGAGGGGATATTTGAGAACGTATGTTAAGAATATTCTTTAATTTTTTACACAGTAGAAAAATTTTATGTGCGTCTTGGCCTACTGCCCAAAATCTCAGTTGATGAAGAAAAGACTCCATATACTGCACATTCATTAAATTCAGAGGGAGTATACATCCTGATATTTAACTTCCATGCCAAGCAATAAAGGTAGAAAAAACTTTCAAGATAGCCATACTTTTATATCAGGTATTTAGTTCTGTTCCTTAGATTAAAATAATTTAAAGTAGTAAAACCTCTTTTGAATTCACATTTGAAGTTCTATTTAATGTTACACTGAGAAATAATTTTTCCCAAGGTTTTTAATTCAAACTTTTTTTTTTTTTAAGCCATGTCTAGCAGTCATAAACTTGGGAAGGAATTAAAAAAAAAAGTTAAGCCAGTACAGCATTGTTATTTGAGGGCTTGCCTCCATTTTTCTTCAAGCTATCTGAAATACCGAGGTTGATCTCAGAAACAGAACTGAGAAGGCTCATTCTTGGAAACCACACATTTCTTCACTATTTGAAGAAATCATGATGTTCAAAGCAAAACATACATGTCTTGGTTTTTAATTTTGAGGGACACAGACATCTTCTGTATTAAGAAGCAACGGAGCTAGCCCACAGAGCACAAATTACCACTTTCAATTTCTTGATTTTCTACCTGTTCTTCACATTTAATGTTGCTCAAGACTGGACAAGACAGATCCATGGAAACATGGCTTGGAAGAGCAGAACCTTATCAAATTATTACTTTATCTCAGAATGAACCAAAAGAACATACATCTGCTGCTGCATGTGCTAGTTTATTCCTTTAGAAAGTGTAAAAAAGTTCTTAAGTGGGACACTGCCTTATACTTATCAAATATTACTTCCTTTGGTGAGGGAATTTCATGTTTACTGGCAGTAAGAACACTGCCAGACATGACAAAACAGAACACTTTTAGATGATGTGTAAGTATCAATACCTCTTTCACTATCTGTACACTGGAAATACACATTCATTATGTGTTATCAGTATCAATATCTCTTTCACTATCTGTACACTGGAAATACACATTCATTATGTGTTAAAGTGTCTAGTTCAATTCTATTTCTTTTATTCTAATTTTTTCTTACTGTAGAAGGATAAAACTTTCGGGCGTTTATTATAATTCTGAAGCAGATAAAAGAAAAATCTACCTTCTAGTCTTCTGCACAAAAGCATGGACCAGGAGACTTTCCATACAACAGTTACTGTTTTAGTTCTCAGCTGTTTTTATCATAACTGACTAGCTGCAGCTCTCCACTGCACCAACAAGCACAGAAAGGTTAAAGCAAACCCTTACTTGCAAATCAGGAACCAAAAGACAGTAGGACAACACTGCCTAATAAAAAAGCAAACTTAGAATCAGAATTTAATGGCAAAATTAGACAAGAGACATGAGAACATTGCAAAAAGAAAGAAACTCCACACAGAAAAGTTTATGATACTTTATATTTCAAGTGAAGACAGCCTAACAGAACCAAATTTCATTGCTTATAAAAGAAAAAATATTTTTAGAGGTATTTTCAAGATTCAGATTTAAGGCTCAATAAAAACAGTGTCTTTGGAAAGACCAAACCTGATAGTCAATAAAATTTATGGCAACATATATTTTTTAGAAGATATTTTATTGCTAACAAATACAAAATTGTTGCTCTCATTCCCTGATGTCTCATTTTAAAGATAAAGCTTTTTCTTCACCACTTTTAAAGACTTGTAAATACAGCATTGTAAAAAATGGAAACAAAAAAAATAGAAAGAAAAATTGTGACAATAAATTATGAAAAAGAAAATGCGAGGAGAAGAAAAGCCCAACCTACCAAGGAGAAAATGCATTAGAAGCAACAGAAAAGTTATGCAGTAGCATTGAAGTATCATATTATGTTCTCCTTCCAAGAGAACTTTGGGGCTTTTGCACATGAAATAAAATAGCAGCAAAGAAAAAGAATAAGTACAAGTGCATTTGTGTCCCACTGGAACTTTTCCTTATTAACCAAAACAGTAGTACTCATCAGAATCAATTTTGGGATGCTTATGAAGAGGCTGTGGGTCCTCCGTAACAGAAGAATCACTGAACTTGTCCATATCTGAAGGACTTTGGTGACCAGGGACATCATCCACTAAGGTGTCCAGATAACTCCCCACTGATATTCCATCCAGTCCATCACTACAGTCTTGTAAACTGTTACAGCTGTCATGGAGGGATGTCTCCTGACTTTCCAGCAAGCTGCACAGGCTGCCACTCAAACTGCTGCCTCTACTGGCAATGGCTTTCTCTTCAATCATCCACTTGATTGATTCAATACTTTCATTGATGATGAGGAGCTGGCGCATAAGTTTCACATCAGTGGCTCGGAGATTAACCTATAATGCAAGAGGGATTAAAAAATTACTCTTTTTTCTTCAAAATCAAACCAAATAGCAGGCTGGAGGCAAAGAATGGGTTAAAAGAAAACACATTAAAAAAATCCAGCTTTCAAATCTAGAGCAAACCTATTTCAATAACTAGTAAAAAAAAAAAGTATTGCTATACTAATGCTTTCAATGAAGGTCAAGTGGGAACCTAATAAGTCCTACCTAAGCAGTCCATTAATGGGAACGCTAGTCAATGACAATATTTATACACACACTGATACTACACTATTTAGATGAGAAACACAGCTGCTATGACAACGCTTGGGGATAGCTTTTCACTAATCAGAGAAGCAAGACACCAAGCCATTTCTATTTGCAATTACTCCAAGCTACTTGCAGCTACAGGCACCTAAGCATTCACCCAAAGTTATCTTTATTGGGTAACCTAAAATTTTCAGATGTGCATCATTTGGAAAAAAGCTTGTGGACATTCAACTTTTACTCACATTACTCCTGTGTTGATGTTACTATCTGCTGTATAAATGTCTGAGTGCTAAAATATTGAACTTATTGAAAATATAAATTTCAATTATTTAAACCTATATTAGATGAAGGTGATGAGTTCATAGTCAAAAGAGCAACAATTTGCAATAAATAACTAAATAAAAAATGGACATTAAGTACCAACTCCTACTTTCCCACTTAATTGTGGTGGTCGATGCATACACACAGAAGTGTTAATGGCAATGCACAGTGGAACATTGTGGTATTGCCTTTCACAGACATACTCAAATTAAATGACTTCATGTTTTCCTTAATAGGCTAACTATATAAGCCAATTTATGAGCCAGCCACTTCAGAAGCCACTTCAGATGACAAATAAAGGTGAGACCTAAGGGTTATATTCGTTGCTGCTTTCTCTTAATCTGAAATATAACAAGTATTGGCAAAAAAAATCTGTGACACCTTTGAACATCTTCACTCAATTGAGATATAAAGAAAAACACAAGTAAGATCTGTTACATTAGACAATAGATATTTTATGCTATTCTCCATGTCGACAACTGTTATACAGAAAAATAGTACCTGTATTGTTCATACACAATGGACTGGAACGGAATCTGTATTCTCAGGAAGCAGAGACTGTATCTTGTTTTGCTGAGAGTACAATCTGAACATGGTTCTTTCCATACTCAAATGTCATATTCTCAGTACCCTAATTACATTGACCTGGTGCAGTTGTTCAAAAAGTTATTTTATTGTATTTCTATTTTGCTAGATACCGCAGAAGATTGTACTGGCTGTAGCTGGGGTGCTTCCTAGCAGCCAGTGTGGTGCTGTGCTCTGTATCTGTGACTAAATCAATGTTGGTAGCACACCAGTGTTTCAGCTGTTGTCGAGCAGTGACTGCACAGCACCAAGGCCTTTTCTGTTTTTCACTCTGCACCCTCAGTGAGTAGACTGAGACAGAGAAAGATGTTTTGAGGGGACAGAGATGGGAAAGTTGACCAGAATGCACCAAAAGGATATTCCTTGCCATATAATGTTGTGCTCATCAATAAAACCTGTGCATCTGGTCTTTCCAATCCAGCTGTTACTTGGGGACTGGCTGAGCATTGGTCTACTGGCAGGACATAGTGCATCACTGACTTTGCATCACTTGTTCAGGTTTTTTTTATTTATTTTCTTCACTTTTTAAACTGTCTTCATTATTACGTATGAATTTTTCTTACTTTTGTTCTTCCATTTCTCTCCCCCTATACCACTGGAAGAGGAGAGGGAAGTGAGTGGGCAGCTGGTGGGTGCTTAGTTACTGGTCAGGGTCAATGCAAAGACATTTCAAGCTTTGCCAGTAACAGACTGCCTAAGTAACTGTCATATGTATTCCCAGTTTCCTTCCCAATCACCAGAATCACTTCTGAATTATTCTCAATCCAATATCCCAGGATTTAACACAGTGAACCTGGTATTGTGCAAAATGGCTTTACCATTCACAGTTTTAACAATACTGTCCATCTCTCATTGTTTCAGATGTGAGGTTATGAAAACAAATTGACCATTTTGTTGTTGTTCTGCACAAGACAGTTCCTGTAGTCCTGCTAATAAATCACTAGAAACCATTTGCTCAGCAACTAGGCTGTCATGAAAGCAGTAAATTACCCAGCTTCTCAAATGCAACTACAGACTTTGGCAACTTTCTGAATATAAGCAAACTTGGAGACAAGTTTCCCAAAAGGCTGATTAAGAAAATGTTCAACAGAACTAGAACTAATATGACCCTAATGAAACAGCCCCTTCTAGATAAAGGGAATTTCATATATTTGAGATTTAGTTCACTGAAAACATTTTTTTGCTTTAAATACACCCACAGCTACATCCTTTTTGTGGAACAGCCTTACTGGAAGCAATTCTTTGCATTCCTGATTACTAGAGTTCTCCTCCTCCTAGCCACCATGTCGTCCCTAGTCTCTCATATCAAGAGCGTGCTTTTCCTAAAGCAAACATTAAAAAGTAGTCCAACAAGTGCCATCTTTCTTTAACATGGTTTACTTCATCATCTGCTTGATAACACAAGAATGTCAAAATGACATTTCTTGCCCCTTATCAGCTTTAGCCCAGACACAATCACATAAGTTTTTAGTCACTTACATGGCTGTAACCAATTTAAATGTTGGAGTAAACAAATCAGTCCAAGATGGTTCAGCTAAAGGCACTAAACACAGTAAAATGTCACCATGTTTGACAGCTCCATTTGTTATGCACAGTAACAGGTGCATTTCAGGAATATTGTGAACAGAATGTACCAGAGCTAATACAGGCATTTCAGAACAGTTTCTACAGCTAGTCTTTGAGTTAAAGGTAGAGCACGGCATACCATAGGGAAGGTGTGTGTTAGCATAGATCAGTTCACACAAAAACTTGTGGTGTACAGAGGAAACGATTTATGATAAGAGAGCAAAAGTTAAATTCTTGCTACAGGCTAACTTTTATATATTTTTGCTTAATTTGTATAATTACAACAGTGCAGATCCACAGGAAGGATCATAAATGTTTAATATTAACAGCTAGTCACAGTAAGAGAAAATAATGAAATTAAAGTGACAGCATCTTTCAAGTAACACAGTCTGGTAGCACAGGTGGACAGATTAGCATTCAGACAGAACCAGATCTTTAGTCTGGAAGGGATAGCTGGTCTATGTCTGTGCCTCTCTCATACTGTTTGTTCTAACAAAATATTTCTTCCTTACGCAACTAGCCTTGTTTTGGTCATCCATAATAATATGCACAACACTGGCTTATATATTCAAGAGAATTTATATTTACAAACATATGGGCATTTGTGTACATATATATGTACAGACATATACAAATATTCACGCTATTTTTATATATATAGTGTTTTTAAAAAAGGACTTGACAAGGTTATTGTTTTTAGAATAAAACTCTTAATGACCAGGGCTGCTAACAAAGACAATTATCGCCTCCTGGCCTTCACCCAAAGTAGTGCATTAGCTGTCCCTAGACTGGTCACTTAGCTTTTGGATCAAAGTTGCACTTGCACTCAGAATATGGGCAAAATGGACTTGTGTTTTCCTGCTGCATGTTCTGTAGGCAGAGTTTCCAGTCTGGTCCAAACATAGCGGGTCCTGTTTCCTTCCAAAAATGACAAAGCTAAAAATTCTGTTCAATATAACCTTTTAATATCTGAAAGCTGTTTGAAACTCTAGTTTCTTCTTGCAGATTACTTTCTTTTAAATTCCTGAGCTCACATGTTGCTGCTTCTTCTAACTACAGAGACTCTGCAGGGATATTAGTGTCAATGATAAAATATCATCTGTTTATTATTAAGTTAAATATCATTAAGTTTATTTAAACTATTTTAGTTTCATTTTTTCCTCAACACTTTCACGTTGTGTGCTGTAAAGAGCTCCTTAATAAAAGAAAAGAGTGAGCCTAAATAATAAGGTATTTCCTTCAAGACAAGTCTTTTAGCCAGATCACAGTGAAATAAGTCCCTACAAGGCACAAAATCTTATACTTACAAGTTAATGGATTCAGGGAGGTATTTAAGTCATTTATAACAGAAGTTCTGTCCTGCACAAGGTCTCGAGCAGGAATCAAACATGGACCTAGTGTTGGTTACTATGGAATCTATGTTCTAAAGCAGTATGAGTTTGGACACATATTGCACAATAAATGGAAGTTGTATGGAAACAGTAGCAAAGGACAGTACTACATGGAAAGTCACTCAGAGGTTCAGCATGTGAGAAGTCTTGCAGAAGATAATGAATATGTGAAGAGGGTTAGATGAAACAGGCACTGGAGTCAATTCCATCTGCTGTTAAATGCTGCCATACCCATCTCTATTTCACCTTTTACAAACAGAATTTCTAACCAGGAGAACCTTTCCATGCCAAGTAGGTGCATGACCACCACAGTCCAGGAATATTAACACTACTGTTGTTTCATTTTTCTAGGATGTGTCAGTCACTCCTTCCTACTTTCCTATTCAATTTCCACTATTTCCTGTATCATTCAGGATGAACAGCTTGCCTGCTATGCCTACCTCCCCTTTCTTTTTTTAAAGGCAGATTACCTCAGTTTTCCATGGAATAATGACCTCTGTGAATTATTTTGAGATATAATTTAAAAAAACCCCTAAAAATTAATGTCCAAGTAATACTTTGGTTTGCATTCTGCAATGTCTCTTTTGTCAAAAAAGCTAGTTTTATTCCACTTTTTCCTGGTGTTACTTTTGCTATGACAAACACTGAATAACAATTTTTAAAGAAAATCAATTCACAAAGAGAAAGATGAGAGTGTGGAAAGTAAACAGCGGTTAATAATATTGAATTTTTCAAGTCTTATCAAGATACAAATATAATAAGGAGATACATAAGGATAAAAAACTGAACAATTAAACCTCATCAGCCAATTCTGTGAGAGAATATACATAACAAGCTAAAAAAACAACAAACAATCTATTCAATGTACAAGATTCAGAATATGTGAATGCAAGCATTATTTAATTAGAGTCACTAAGTTAACATTTACAACAAGGACAAGTGTGGTGACACACACAGAGGCTTTGTTTATTGGACAACCACCACAAAGCAGGAAGCATGCCACTTGAAGGTCAGCAAGCTCAAAATGGTACTGCCACACCTTCTTGATACCACTGAGTAGAAAAGAAGCTCTTTTTCCAATTAATATGTCTAAAGTAAAATAAACCCACAAATAACAGATAATGTCTGCTCTTTTAACACACAAGATGATTAACAGGCTGTGCAGGAGCTACATTCTACTTTAATTAATACATATGCATCCGCGTGTCTTTAAACATCTTGCCTGATTTTAAATTGTCTCACTGATTCAAAATATTTGCAGTGGTTTCCTCAAATAATGATGCTGCTTTGGGCAATGGTATTTCAGGATCAAGATGAAGAAATCAGAATGCCTAGACTGACTTCTGAATTTGAATACAGTCTTCAGCATCTCCTGTAAAAAAAAGGGAGCTTTTTTTTACACAGTGTAAGAACACAAGTTTACTATCCTTGACTGGAAAGGATTATATCTGCACAGGTGAAAGTGCAACTGCTTTTGGGAATGCTTCACATCCACTCCATAGCAAAGCCAACTAGCTCTGATTAATTCAGGCACTACAGTAATTCAGGCTAACCCAACCAACCTGACTGACACTGTATGTGAGCTCTCTCAAACAACAGAGATGTTGACCAAAGCCTGGCAGAGATGAGACTGTCAGTAAATTGAGGTAGGTGCTGCAGTGTTCATCATTAGGCCAGATGTCTCTGACTGTGATTTACCTCACACTGATTTAGGTAAATAAAATTTCGGTTAACAGTGATATATGTAGATCAACAGCTTTTTGTGGACCCAGTTTCTTTCATCGTGGACTTGTTTCAAAGAGTATTGCTGTAACATTTCCCCATTTATTTATTCCTGTTTTTTAGGCTTGTGGTAAACTTCAGACAATGTGAGAGCACATACAAAAGCTATGTGTTTATACAAAAGCTAAATTTATGTGATCCATTGATTTGTAGTTGCAGTTTGCTGATCTACTTTATTTCTGCAAAGTAAGCAAGTTACACTGACCTTTCTCAGCTGTACTTCCATTATGAGTCACAATAAAAATATTGTGGCAGGCTACAGAAGTAGTCTTAATCACTTGATTTTTTACTTTTGCTAAAGAGATTGTTTATACTCTTGTTTCTCTTGAAGACTCCAAAATTGTTAGAACCCTCATAGCAGTTTCTTAGGCAGCATTCATTACAACTACTGAAGTCCCAGCTGTTCAGAAAGTGAGCAGTCATTCAGTTTTCAGTCATTTGGTTTTCTGTATGCACCCTTTGCTACTTTGCTACTTTAAACAGAAGCTCTAGCCTAGTCATCATCACCTGTTTCAAGGTGCTGCAGTTCAGTACAATCCTTCATCAAATGCTTCCGATAAACATTTCTGCAGGTCCTCCTGTAAAATTTGGCAGGCACATAACATAGTTTTGTGCACAATGATTTTTAACCAGGAAGGAGAGACCTTGTGATTCTCCATCAGCCAAAAAAGGATTCTCATTCTGAAAGCAGAGCTTACCAGCTGATTAGCTAAAGCAAGGAAGGGAGCAGTCAAGCCTGAGCCACCTCCAGAATAATCAGCAAGGCAGAGCAACTTCATCAGAGAGCAAGTTAACTCAGTAAGTAATGAGAGTAAATAACATAATTAACAGGTTCCAAGGACATTTCTTGCAAATAAATGACTAAAATATTATGCTAGTATGGTTATCATCCAGTACAAGAAATTACAGTATTGGTGATTTACATTTTTCTTACAACATTGTATTTTAATATTTTAATTTATGCATAGTAATTGATTCCTCTCAGACTTGACAGGAAAATACATACCATCAAGTTGTGCAATTGTTTAATAACATTATCTCAAAAAAAAGAAACACTGGATCACAAGGCCTTTTTCCACCTCCATGAAATACGCACAATCCTTTTCTGTGGAGTGTGTGTGGGTAGCCTGTCATTTGCATTAATACCTTTGATAGTAAAATATCAATGATTTAGATGAATAATTTGCTCAGTAGGGTACAATTCTTTTTTTTTTTTCAACATTATTCAATTTGAAGTATCTTGTATCATTAAGTGTAATAAAAAAAAATCTCAGGATGTATAGTGTCTTTTTGTTTGTTTGTTCTAGTTTTTTGGCTTTTTATTTTACTGTGAAAGAGAAGGAACAATTTCAATACCTCCTAAGTAGATACAACAGTGATCATCAGAGAGAAACATGCTATACACCTCAGAGTAAGAAGGAGGAAAAAAATAAAGGTTAATCAGTTAAATCCCTATTTCATGACCTCCTGTCGAAATTAAAATAAAATAAAATAAGATCTTTAAATATAGAAGTACCACAGAATTCAGATAGAGAAACATCCAACCTCATAAGGATGAATGAATATAAAAGGAAGATCCTGATTCTTTTAAAGCTTGGTTGAATTAAAACGAAAAGGAGCAGTGAGGAAATGTAGGGGTTTGAGAAGAGCAAAAACTTCTAATGCTACTGGAAGGTTTTACCAAATGTTTCCAAATATCTCATGCTGCTGTCATAAAAGCATCATCTGACCTTAGAGATGTATCTATGACAAAGGTGAAAATGTCCAGAACAATCCATAATATGGACCCACATATGTTGACAGACAAGATAATACCACTGCAAACATTCAGGTCAATATGAAGCGGCAACGTTTGGCTGTCGGTGTCAGAAAGTGTTACAGCAGATGGACAATCACAGCATCATTATTAAGTGTTCTGGACACCAGCCACAATACAGGACTGTGTGTGTCACCCCACCAACATGAGACAGCTCTGGGGCTCAGGAGCATATCTAATTTCATTTATTTCGTTGAATTTCACTCTCTGTCTTATGTTTGTCTTGACCAAAATATGCTCTTAAAAACACAATGCAAGAAATGGATAAAATATCTGCTCGTTTGGTTAATAAGCACTCCAGACCTGTTCATCCCTTTAAAATTAATTGTTTTTAATACTGGCACTGTGCAAGTACACTCAAAAGCATATACTAAAGTAAAAGTGAAAGAAGATAATGGGTTTTGCTTACAGGCATATCCAAAATTTGAAAATATTGCTTTTACAGAGATAACACCAAAGTTTGAAAATATTCGAAAACGTAAAAAAAACCCAAACAAAACAAAACAAACAAACAAAAAAAACCAACAAAAAATCTAACCACCCAACTTATTTCATTAAGTCAGAACTGAGACATGACAATATTAATGCTGGAGACAAATTTCAAGTTTCTTGAAATTCAAGTCTGCTTCCAAAATACCACTGGAAAGACACATATGATTTAAAAAAAAAAAAAATCTTTGTCTGAATCTCCCCAGAAACCAAAATGGAATTCTGTTTGAAATACTTTTGTGTTCCTGGAGATGGGGTAGATCCTATTGAAAGCATATTTTTAATCTAACAACCAAAACTTTAGTAAAGGCAAACTCCCATCCTATTACTTAAGGTTTATTTGGATAAAAATAAAGAAGAACTTCAAGACATACTTGTAATTCTAAGTGATCACAGGTGCTCTTAGAACTGCTTTAATAGTATTAGAAAGTGATATGCTGATCATTGGGATTTTTTCCTATTAAAACATTGTGAGCATTACATTTCCATGCTAAATATTTTAAAACTTATTGAATAAAAATGAGTCAATATCTTATAAAATAAGGCTTTTTGGTTTTTTTTTTCTTTAAGTTTAATTTGTGCACTATTTTAAATTGCATGTCTTTCAAATTCAGACTCATTTTTTCTTTTAAATGTTAACCTTCATCCAAATCTTCCTACTGGTGTAATCACCATTCTCCTAAAATACGGTTCCTGCACAGTCTTTATGCCTATCAGAAAGTACTAGCAAATTTTAGGTCTTTCAGATAAAATGAAGTTGAATATTTTGAGTCTTTCGAACAAAACACCCTTTCAAACTTCCAGATATCTATAAAAAGCTTCTTTAGTTTTCTCTCATCCACTAAGAAGGTATCAAACAGCTAGCAGATAAGATGCATACAGAATCTATGGGTTAAAGATCTAGAAGCAAAAAAGGGTTTAGAACCATCTCTAGCAAGCTGAAATGCTGAAATTGTCCAGCACAAGTAGCAAAGCTGGTTGTTCAAAGTTGCGTTAGCTGCAGCTTTTGAGCCATTATGGATCAAAAAGCCATGTACCCCATTGTTTCCTACAGAACACACTGCAGCAATCTGTTCTGCAGGTCATAAGGTGTGATTATCCAGGTAGAACAGTGAAAGCATATATTAACAATTAAACAAAGAAAAATCCTGTTCTTCCAGGGAAGGATATGAGAAGATAGCAACAGTAATCAGTCATGAACTATAAACTTCAAGGCGAAATCAGGCACTGTAGGTACCAGTCTTTCTATATTATTTAAACTCTCCTCTGATCGACAACTTTCATCCACACCATATAGCGCAGTTCTCAGCTTCTCCTGCATAACTTTAACTCATGTCATACTGCTCTTTTTTAATTTAAACTTGCTCTTAACAAAGATTTCTACACAGAAGAGTACTGGGGCAGTGTAAAGTGATTCTAGTTCAGCAAAGAATATTAATCATAGCTATCAACGCAGTTACCAGAGGTATGAGTAGAGCAGGAAGGAATCAAGGTCATTAGTTATATTTCCCATTTCTCTTTCTACTGAAAAAATACTAGCTACTAAGCTAGTTGGGGAGCAGAAATAAGGTGCAAGACTTGCAACATAAGGCTGGGAAAAGACAAATATGGCCTTTGCGAATAATCAAGGGTGACCTGGGAAATGAGAGAACTAGACAAGGAAAACCAGGATGCAACAGGTTTGGATTAGAGAAGTTCAGTTGCATTTGAAAAGGGCTGGTTAGGACTCTTCTGAAGTAATTTTGTCAACTGAGTGCAAATTAATGAAAATGAAACAGAGAAATAACAAAGCTTAAACATCATACTGTTGTTTTGGTTGCGTTTCTTTTTTGTCTGAAATGGGAGGACTGATGCTCTGCACTGGTAAATGCATAAATAGCTTTATGAATTGATCACCACAGAGGGCTACTTTGTCTGGCTATGGGAAAAACACAAGCCATGCTTCCACTCCAGTGCTCCAGTCACAGCAACCAGTGCTAGATGCTAGCAAAGGAGGATGTAAACTCCAGGGGTATTTGAAGAAACTTAGAGTTGTTTTGGCAAGCCAGTGGTACTATTCTTCTCCTGCGAAGAAGCTTTCTCCTCTGCTGTTGCAGGATTTACAGCTCCTACAAACCTTGTAACACTAGGACCCTGCCACAGGCCACAACTTGAAACAAAAATATTTCAGTGTACAGCACAATTCTCCCAAGATATCTGGACTGACCATTAACAGTCACAGTGGTTGAAGTGCTCCTGTGAAGGCAAAATGCACTTGGAGCCAAAGAACAGGAGATCTCTAAAAGTTATCATTCTGGTTTCATATTTGCTCCTCTCATAGGTGTATAATTTTGAGAAGACTAGAAAAATAGTCTAACGTTGGAGTTTACAATGATTGAGTTCTCAAAGTTGTCATGTTTTTGCGCAGACCCATCCAAATCCTGCCTGTGAAAAGGATTGTTCAGTACCAAACCCAACATAAAACCACTGCATTACCACTGTTTTATCATCATGCTCATTGGAGGACAACTTCAGGCTTTTAGTGTGGCTGGAACAGGCCTTCTCTGGGCACTCTTAAAAAGGTACCTGTTAATCTCATTTCAGGAAGGATGCTAGACATTCAGAATCACAGCATCACAGAATACTTGGGATTGTAAAGGACCTCTGAAGATCATCTAATCCAACCTCACTGCTACAGCAGGTTGCACAGGATCATGTCAAGGTGGAGTTTGAAAACTTCCAGAGAGGTTAAGATTCCACAATCTCTCTGGGCAGCCTGTTCCAGTGCTCAGTCACCCTCAAAGTAAAAAAGCTTTTCTTCATATTCAGATAGAACCTCCTGTGTGTCAGTTTGTGCCTGTCGCCCGTTGTTCTGTCATAAATTAAAAAGTCTTTTCAGTAAACACTTAATATTTAGTCATGTCCAATGTCTGCTATGTCTTATAAGCATGTATCTGAGTTAACAAAAGGAGTGAAACCATTTCAAACACATTTCTTAAAGCCAGTGGAAATTCTGTAGGAAGACAAAAAAAATAACAGAAAACTGTAAAGCAACAAAGCTGTTCTATTTTTGTTTCTCGCTTGAGGTAAAAACCTGTGAGCTTGGAAACATTCAACACATTTGTTACATTGTAATCCTTGGATATGTGTTTCCTTCTGTACCTAGAGAGAGGTTTCATAGCCAAAGCATAATGCAATAAGATGACTCTCCTTCTGGAAGCATTTTAGTCATGAATGCAGCAAACAAAATTACAAATTAAGCCAGTAAAGTGTTTATAAGTGTTTATAAAATCTGAAACTCCCAGTAGTTAAATAGCAATGTAGCATTGCTTTACAGTCACTAAATGTTTTCACTTCACCTGGCACATCACCCAGCAGGGCCACACAATATGGAGTTTATTTTACAGCCCAGTAAATGAAACAAGTAGCTTCTCTAGCAGCTTAGCTAGTTTGTGTTTCCTGTTAATTAACAAATGTGCCATACCATTCCCTTGACAAAAGTATTAAGAAAGGCTAGTTGGTGGGGAAGGATGAGGATTGGATTGATGAAAGCAGGGTTGCACAGGTGTGCCACTAAGCTCTTCTCCATGTTTATGGGAGCTCTAGGAGAGATTGCATATCCTAACAAAACAGAGTTAGGAGCTAATTTTAACATATATATATATATATATATATATATATATATATATATATATATATATATACTCCCCAGTGTATTCTCCTTATCTTCTCTTATGGAGGGAGGGAAGCTTCCTTTGGAGCTACTTCAGGAGGAGAACCCTCAGACACGTTTTATTCCACGTGCTAATCCACAGGCATGCACCAGAGGGACTCACCACTGGAAGACAGGACAGGTTATCTCTGAAATAACTGACCATCCCAATATGCTTCTAGATTTGAAAAACCTTGAGCTGCGTTGTTTATACCTTTCATAGCTGTAATACAAGGTGGATTACAGACCTCCTGGATGTATTTTGGTCACTTGTTTTGGTCACCCTCCAGATTAGGGTTGGTTATCATGAACACAGGTAAAAGCTTATAATTAGAAGCCTCATTTATGAGAGTAAAAGCTCCATAACAAAGGCTACCAGTCTGTCTTCACATCAAGAAAGTTTCCTTTTTATTATGAGGTTGTCCATAATTGTACAATCAGAGCTCTTCAACTTTAAAAAATAGTAATGTGAGAACCATCTTTTGGAACTGCTTACATGTAAGAAATCTAAATTCCATGCTTATAAATGTGGGTGAAAATCCATCAGAGAACTTGCACTCAATTTAATTAAATTCCAACTGTTTTTCAACAGCTCAGACCCTCTGATTTTTTAGTCCTGTAACTTTATCCTTGTTTGTTCCAGATTCAAGTATCCAGCCTCTCTTCCAGGACATGGACAGAAATGAAACACATAGGAAACAAACATGTCCACTGCAGAAAGTTTACTAGGTTTTGGCCTTGAAAGCAGAGAACAGACAAATAATCTTATAACCTTTAAAATATGAATTGAAAGAGTATTCTTTTTCTTTAAGTATTTACTTTTAGGAAAAAGAAAATATTGAAGAGTAGAAATGCACTTGTTTGCCATCATCTCTGCTCAATATAGGTATTTAGTACTGTACATTTCAAGTTTTACCAGCTCACAGACAAAAGGTATTTTTAAATTATTTTTAGCCATAAGTAGCCACATAAAAGAAAGCATCCACACAAAATTATGATGATCAAAGGGCTGGAACATTGGCCATATGAAGAGACACTACAGGTTCTTTTCTCCTTAGAGAAGAGAAGTCTTGGGGATGGGGATGTCTCATCACAGTATTCTAGTGCTACAAAGGGAACCAGGAGAGGTTTCATTTTAATACATGATAATTTTTTTTCAGTGATGACAACCAACCTCCTCATGTACGTGGTGGAATCCCTGATGCTGGAGGTTTTCAAGATACAATTGGACAGGGTGCTCAATAGTCTCACCCAGACTCCGAGTCCTATGAAAGGTGAAACTAGATGATTTTTGGGCTCCCTTCATGGAATGGCTCTTCCATCCTAGGCCCTTTCCCTAGGCTATTCTACAAAAACCACGGTGTTCTGCTGATTTCATCAGAAAGTTTAAAATCTATTTGCTAAAAGCTATCATAAACTCTAAAGCTCTGTGCAGAAAGGCTTTAGTATCCATGTCTTTCATTTGTCAGTAACCAGACTTTAAAAAGCAACTTCAAGGATTCTTCTATTCTTGAAAAAGTAATCAGGAATGAATCATGTAATTATAATATATATTCTTTGAAATAAAGGCTGGCAGAAGTCTCACAGTACATAGGCAGCCTAACTGGAAGTCTTGACTGAAGTTTCCCCAACACTGCTGTGACGATCCATACATGAGACAGGTGCATGTGTACCAAAATATCTCACACTGATGCTGCCAGGTGAGGTATCAGCAATGTTTCACACCCTGGGCCATACAGCAGCTAATATTGTAAGCACACATTCATCTGTACTTCCTGGGGACTTGAACACTTCAGCATCTGCTATAGCTGAATAAGAACGGCCATAAGCACCAAGTGCAACATGGAGAAGCTCTACAATTCAAATCCTTCTGCCAGGCACTGGGTGAGATTTGCCAGTCAAAATATATGTTTAAATACGCATTAATTTAAATAATCTTGCTCAGCTCATCATTCCAGAGACGATCTGAAAAGGTGGAAAACCTGGCAAAGTGCTGGCTAGTTTAGATTGCACTTTTTTTCCTGTTAGATTTGATCAAGTTCCCTACGGATCAATCTGCAAGTGCCTTTTAGCATGAGTATCCTGGTATCACTGCCCAATTTGCATTATATGTGAAAAATTACAAACTCCTTTACTACATCATGCGAATTGGAGAGTATGGAGAGAACTTCCTAGCAAGATCCAAGATCGCCACCTTTTCCAGTGAACTTCAGGAAGACTTGGGGAAATAAGTTAATTTTTATTTCTGTATGTCTTTCTATTTCTAAGAGCCTCACTGAATAACTGCTCACGAATAAATGAAGGTTAATCAAACTGTCCTACACAGGCTTGAGGCTTAGCCGCTACTAACTTTATATTTGAGATTTTATCTTCAGTCAAGATTTTAAGCAAAAATTCCAATTAATCTAATAGAAACCCAGCATCTGATACACAATTTTGCATGGCTGACTAGGCACAATGAACCAGACTTGGCTTCAGTTAAGACAACTGATGTTATCATACAAAACAGTGAAAATAGCAGCCTGTACCTACAGCAAGTGAGAAAGAGATGTTTCAAATCACAGTTGTTGACTTTTTTTTCTTTAAAGAAACCAATAAATGTAGACCCCTCCCAGCAGCTGTGGATCTAATAAATCTGAAGCACTCTTCAAACTCCGTAGAGCTGGTAGAAGAGAGTGACAACAGCTTTTCCCTCCAACTCGCTTCTTCATTGACATGCTAAGGATACTTGAGAAAAACAAAACAAAATAAAACAAAACCAAACCAAACCACCAAAAAAACCAACAAGAAAACAAAGCAAAACAAAACCAACACAAACCCCCAAGAAGGACTGGCACCATGATGACTGTATTTGCCTTCATTCCAGTCAGTAAAAGATGCTTTTACTTCTATTTCATTTTGCCCGGGGTCAATTACAATTAGCCCTTAAAAAATAGTTATACTAAAAAAATAATAGAATGAGAAAGCATAGGAATATACCTCTATCTCAAATAGGTTTAGCCTAAATCTGGCATGCTCCACTCCTTGAAAATAGGAATGTTTCAATTTCTTTATCCTTCACTCTAAAAACTGCTGCACTCAGAATATCCAGTTTGACTTTCAGACTCATAAACAGTATTTGGTCCTCAACAGTGTTCACCAGAAGGAATCTTATTTAAAAGTCCCAGCACTGCCATCCACCCCTCACTTCCAAGCCACAGGGTATCTTTTCTGCCTGATACATTTTTATGCAAAATATTTTTTTAATTATTGCATGTAATGTAGACTATATTCTTTAATTTTTTAGCTTTCAAAAAAGGCATTAAAAAGTTGATTTTGGAAACTTTTGAATTAAAGGAAAAAAACCCAAAACCCACTCTCTTTCTTCAAGTATTAAGGAAAATCTCCCTTTGAGTAACCTCAGAACTTGTGAAGGAGAATTGAGGCTTTTGAAGCAGTATCATTTCAGGCTGCAGAATAAGCCTCACTGATTATTTACTGGAGTGCATAGCTGCTGAAGTTATATGTGTTGAATGGTGACCTCAGGAGCATGGTACACTAGAAAAAGGGCTATAAAGGGTTATTATTAATTCCCCAATGGAACATTCCACCTAAAATACCACAGGAAAAAGAGCTTAACAGTAACATTGTGACAAATTTCATACTGAATCAGGGGCACATTAACTAGTAGGAAGCACTCATTCCACTCTAGGCTGACCAGAGCACAGTGTTTTGACCTGCACTGGCAATTACATCTTGGTACTCTGGTAAATTTATGGCCTTATAACTCAAAGGTTTTCAGGATCCAACCCAATCTCCATTGTGGCCTTGTTGGGGAAAGTGGAGGATAAGGAAAGGGAAGTAAGGCCGAGCAGGTCCGTCTTTCTAGAAAGATACTCTGTGGTGCTTTGTGTGTGATTTGAGTGACTACCAGCAAAATCAGGCTTGAGGGAAAAAGAACCATATGCTGTGAACCGCAAAAGGATCTGAAGGAGCAATTGCAAGCCTCAAAACCTTTACCCAGGAGACGTACAGTTGCCACACATCCCCCACCAATCTGTCAGGTACTGTAACTCGCAGTCAAAACCAGCATTTCCAAGTCAAATATTGTCAATTTGTTCCATATTTGACTAGAAAAGAAGAGCCTGAATAACCTTGTTTTGTATATGCTTACAAAAAGTTTGCCTCAAGTCTGAAATGAGCAAGCAAAAAAAACCATCGATAGATCTATCCAAAATTCAGTGAGTGGGCTGCAGAATTTGCCATCATAGCACAACCAGAAAAAAACAGCTTGATGGATGACACTTGGTTTTCTAAACTTCTAATATTTTCCATTTTTTGCATTTTTTTGCTATGGCAGCAACTATAAACTACTTTTCTACATGTTAAAGGCATCTTAGGCCTTGCAGCAAAGCCAAAGAACAATAAATAAGAAAGAGGTCTGAAATAAGAAGTTTTGACTAATATGCGGTAAAAGAGAAAAAAAGCATAGAAAGGAACCGCAATTTTTACCTGGTATTGTTTTTAAATTGATCAAATCTGCACAATGTCACAAAGAAAACTGCAGAGGGGAAAGTGACAGATTAAGACGATTAAGAAACTTTTAGGATAGAGGGAAATAGTGAAAATGCTAGAGACTAGAGAGAAACCTCAGGAAGGTAGTTCACTTTCACGGTCTGAATTACAGAACACAGCTGAGAGCAGGAATAAGATACAGACAGGGTAGTAATACTTCACAAATAGTCATTTTACTGGTGGTTTAATGTGCATACACAGACTGGAAGTCAAATGGGAAGAGATGTATAACTGAATTCTCCTTGCTTAGCAAGAGCAATGAGTCCAGATGTGAAACTCAGTCAGTCATTGAAGTGACAAAGAACAGCAGAGGTCAAGGCTTTTGGAACTAAAACATGTTCATGCTTAGGGCATGAAGGAAAAAGAGGGAAACTGGGTGGCAGGAGGAAGAAGAGGCAAATCAAAGATTGTGACATGAAACTTATAAGTATGAACTAGGTGAAGAGACCAACTGGAAAGGGTAATATGGGCAACTCATTGGCATCCCCCTCCCTTAATAGGCTTAATTGCCATGATACGTCCAGACAGTCATGCCAAGAACCCTGGCTACCTTATTTGCTTCCTTTAGTCATGCCAAGAACCCTGGCTACCTTATTTGCTTCCTTTCCAGTCTGACATCCCAGACATTATAAGCTACCTGCAGGTCATTCTACAATCATTGTGCAAGCTTAAAATTAAAAAATAAACAAGAGATATGCTGACAGTGTGTTACTCGATGCTAAACTGAAATTCCCAGTGATCATTAAACTAACAGCATAGAGTCACAGAATTATGTTTGAAGGGATATTAGATATCGCTAGTTCCAATCTTCCTGCCATGGGCAGGGACACCTTCCAAAAGACCAGGTTGCTGAAAGCCCTGTCCAACCTGGCCTTGAACACTGTTAGGGATGGACCACCCACAATTTCTCTGGGCAATCTATTTCAGTACCCCACTACCCACTGAATAAAGAACTCCTTCCTAACATCTAATCTGAATCTCTCCTCTTCTATTTTAAAGCTATTCCCTCTTGTCCCATCACTATATGCCCTTGTAAACAGTTCCTCTCCAGCTTTCTTCTTGGCCCTGTTTGGATAGTGAAAGGTGCCTAAAAGGTCTCCACAGAATATGTTGATATCTTGATTTGTGTGTATCTCTTAAATATCTTGAAGGCCTACAATAGCAAGTGTGATTTATAAATTACCCCTCAAGATTAACATTACCGTTTTGGCTATTAATTCTCAAAGTATCCATTCTCTTCCTCTTCTTGCCTAGCATGCTTCTTCTTTAAAAACACTTATGAACCCACACACCTTTTACTTATATCTATCTATATGTAACGTTGCACAGGGACTGAAGGTATGGCATTACCCTTGTTCACACAGATTGAGATTGATTTGTTTGCTGTAAACGGTAATGTTCCAAGACTGTTGCACAAAGTTATCTCAACACATTGCCAGAAAAATCCTCATGTCAACATGATCAAATTTTATCCTGTGTTCAGATAAGCTTAGTGGCAGGAGTTATGCAAAGAACTGCTACTGAAAAGAGTCTTTTAGGACCTCACATAACAATTTCTCCCTAATAAAAATGGAAGGTAACTGTGGCTGCAAATCTGAGGTACCCTGCATTGTCAAGATCATATGTCCTGAGTGTTCACTAGGTGCTCACTTGCTTGCAAAGAGCATTCTTTTCATTTGTCTTAAAAAATTAAGCCAGTTTTATGGCATCATCAAAAAATAAATTTATTGAGATGGTGGCATACAAAGGAGGACAGGCGCCTGCATTGAGACAGTAAACAAGTTAAGAGTTCCGAACTACATAAACCTTAGTCCCATCACAGACCACTAGCAAAAAAAAAAAGAAATCATTCCACCAAATCATAAATAGTTGTTCAAGAATTAGTGTGCATCATCTGTAGCCTGTTTGGAACTAATTAAGTCTCTGAAGATTGAAGTCCAGAAATCAAGTCCCTGAATTCTGGGCCAAATTTCCAGCCCAAAAATATCCCGTGTCTCCTTAGGTACTAGTCATCAGCAGGAAACAGGTGCGATGCAGAAAATGCACTTACAAAGGTGAGAGATTAGTGCATTATTTCGTTTATTGGTACTCCAGCTTTCAGTACTTCTAACGAGCTGACAGAGGAACAGAAGCCAACAGCGAGTCACCGGCGAACTGCCACGCTGCGAGGGAAAGAACCGGCAAGTTCCTCATTCTACGCCGCTCCGCCGAGCAGCCTCCTGCCCTCCCGGCCCCGCAGCCCCCGCTGCCGCCCGGCCCCGCCGGGGGATGGATGCGGAGCGGCGTCCCGGGACAGGCAGCGCCTCTTCCCGCGGCGGGCCGGCAGGGCAGGGGGAGCGCAGCGCCGTCCCCATCCCGGCCGGTGCCGCCGAGCGGGAGGCGGCGGAGCGGGAGGGCTGCGCCGGCGGCCGGCTACTCACCATCTCCTGCCTCAGGAGCTGAAGTTTCGCCTCCAGACGGGCCAGGGCGGCGGCGCGGCGGTGCCGGGGGCCGGGGGCCGCGGCGGCGGGGCGGGCCACCAGCTCCTCCCCGCGCAGGGGCCGCGCCAGGCTCTCGGGCACTTTGCGCCCCAGTTTCTGCTCCACGTCGCGGAGGTCAGGCAGCTCCATGGCTTGCCCGGCACGGGCCTACGGCGGCGGCGGCAGCAGCTCCGGCTCTACCCGCGTCCGTCCGGCCGCTGCCGGGGCGCGGAGGCGCCGAGACCCACGGCGGCCGCGCCGCGCGGGGGACCCGCCGCGGGCTCGGGCATCTCCCGGGCGCACCGGCCCCCGCCGCCCCCTCCCCGGCCCTGCTCTGCCGCCGCGTGGAAAGGCGACGGCGGGCAGGCGGGGGCGACGGTGGAAAAAGGCTCTGCTCCGTGTGCGAGACCACGAAGCACCTCTACAGCCGCCGGCCCGGGCAGCGCGACCCGAGTCATCGCGTCCCGCCCGGCTGCAACTTTAAAGCCGCTGGCAGGTGGAAGAGGCGCGGCGCGGCCCTCCCACCGCGGTGCCCGGAGAAGAGGCGCAGCGCGGCCGCGGCCGCGGGGCGCCCCCGCACGGCGGGGACTGCGCCAGGCGCCCGGGACAGCGCTCGGGAACTGCAGTGCCCTCGGCGGAAAGAGAGGAGGGAGGGAGGAGAGCGGAAAAAGAAGGAAAAAGAAAAAGAGAAAAAAAGAAGAACAAAAGAAAAAAAAAAGGGGGGGGGGGGAGGAAAGAAGGGAAAATAAAGGAAAAGAGAAAATCAAGGAAAAGAGAAAGAGAAAAAGTGAAAATAAAAAAACCACAAGAGAAAATTAACTACTCTTCCGTTCTAAGTAGGATAGGAGCATAAGTACAATGCAAATGATATTCCCACTCATCAAACAGGTTTTATTGCAGACAAGCTGATTCCTCCCCAAAACTCTTGTTATTTTTATTATTTTTGTACTGCCGTCCTCTTTAAGAAGTAAAGCTTGCAACCTGAGCCAGTTGCTCTGATAGCAAGGCAAGTGTTGGTTGTGTAGATAGCAGTGCTGGATGTGTCCTGTAGCTAGCTCCTTGTCCCATGGTGCTGCTGCATACACCTGTCACAGCACTGAAAATCCTTTTAGGCACAAAGGTGTGAATAGCCACATCCGTGGAACTGCGGCTGACACATGTCAAGGAGACTGAGAGGGTGAGGCCACCAACCCTGACTGCCAGGTCCTTTACAGCATGTAGAATCACAAAAAGTGAGCTTGGGAAAGCAAAATGTTGTTACAGCAAACTGGATGCTCTCTGCAAAATAATTTCATCAGTACTTTAAAATCTGAGATTTATTGATCAGAGAACTTTGCAAGGGCTTAGTACAGTCAAGCAAAAAATTCGCAGACATATCTGATAATCTTAGAGGTGGATTGATTTTAGACCAGGACCCTTATTGTGTCATCTGGAAGTCCTTTGTGTGAGACATATGCAAAGACATTTTTGTCTCTCATATTTGCCAGTAATGTTTGGTTCAGATGACAAAAACCCCGTCAATATTTTTTAGAAAAGAAAGCCAAAAGCAGCCACACACACAAAATCATAATCTTCCTTCTTACTGCCACCACTACCGAATACATCTTACAATTATATGGCTATTTAAAGACCAGTTTCTATATAATCTTAAATTAAGATTGTTTATGCCATTCTGTAGATTATTAAGAATCCCACTGAAATTCTTCCTCAGTGATCTATGAATGCCTTGTTAAGTAAAAGTCCAAGTTCATATAATTATTTTTGTTAGGACGTTGAACTATTAAAGGACAATTGTTTGTTATACAAGAAGCACTAAAAAAGTAATGATTCAACTCTGTTCAAACTTTCTTTTTGAAGACATTTTTTAAAAAAATATGAAAAATTATTATTATTTTTCAAAAATATTTCAGGTTACCTGAATTATCAAACTTTTAAAAATGAAAATATAAGAAGAAATAGTCTAAAATTTTATGCTAGCTTAAAAAAAGAGTTCATAGTAATAAAAAGTTCCCCAAATCCTACTGTAAATAACCTAAAAATAATGAAACTAAACCCTTTCTGTTATTCGCTATGAGCAACATTCAGAGAGTTAACTACATAATGTACCCTATGGGTTCATGAATTTATTCTTTACCGTCTAGTAGCCTGATTCTTACCTCTCACTGGCCTTGCATCAGTGTAACAGTTAGCAAGTCCATGGGTATACTCTTGAATTTCAAAGATAAAAAGATATGCCTATTTACGGTCACCTTGCTAAATCTCTAGGGTTGTCAGATTTGTTAAATTAATAAGTGTTTCAAGGAAGCAGGTTTCTCTGTAAATAAACAAAAACAATAAACAGTAAGCAAATTGCATTTTTGTCTTGTCACTCAGTCCTTCTCTCTTTATTTTAGAATCATAAAATGTCTTATGTTGGAAGGGGTGCATCTAGTTCAACTCCCTGCTCCTTGCAGGACTATCTAAAACTAAACCATATGACAGGGCATTATCCAGACAGCCCTTGGCCTCTGACAAGCTTGGTGCTGTGACCTCTTCTCTGTGGAGCCTGTTCCAGTGACCAATGACTCTCTTGACAAAGAACACTTTCCCAGTGTTCAACAGGAATTTCCCCTGATGAATCTTTATTCTGTTTCCTCGTGTCCTGTTGCTGGTCGTCAGAGAGAGCAGATCCTTCTCCATTGCCCTCCAAGCTGTAGTGTCTGGTAAGGACAACCCACAACCTTATCTTCTCAAGGTGAACAAAGAGTGAGCTCGTATGCCTTGTCCTCAAGGCCTTTCACCACCTTGGTCACCCTCCTCTGGATATGCTCTAATAATCTGATGTCCTTCTTTTACTGAGGAACCCACAACTGCACACAGGACTTGAGGTGGGCTGCAGCAGCACACTGTAGAGTGGGACAATCACCTCCCTCGACTGGCTGATGATGCCGTGCTTGAGGCACCACAGGACACATCTGACTCTTTTGGCCACCAGGACATATTGTTGACTCGTATCCAACTTGCCATCTACCCAAACCAAGAAATCTCTGTGACATTTCTCTCTGGTCTCTCCACCAATTACATGTAACCAGGATTACTCTGTCCCAGGCAGAGAATCTGGCACTTACTCTTGTCAAATTTCATGCTGTGGGTGATTGCCCAGCTCTCTAGTTTATCCTCATCTCTCTGTAAGGCCTCTCTACCCTGGAGGGAGTGCGCAGTTCCTCCTATTTTATTATAATTGGCAAACTTAATATACATTTAATTCCTACATTCAGGTAATTTATAAAACTACTGAAGAGCACTGCCCTAAAATCGAGCCCTGGGGAACCCCACTGGTAACTGGCTGCCAGCCTGATATAACCCCACTTTCTGACCTATCAACCAATTGCTCACCCAACGTATTATGAACTTGACAAACTGTGTGCTGGACATTTCGTCCAGAAGGACACTGTGAGAGACTGTATCAAAAGCTTTGTTAAGATCGAAGAGCCCACATCTACTGCCTTTCCATGGACAACTAGACGGACGACTTTGTCATAAAAGGAAATTAATTTAGTGAAGCAGGACTCTTCCCTCATGAACCAGCGCTGGCTATGACCAATGACTGTATTGTGTCTCAAGTGTTTTTCACTAACTCCCAGAAAAAACTTATCCATAATTTTACAAGTCACTGAAGTGAGACTGACAGGCCTGTAATTACCAAAGTCTTCCTTCCTACACTTCTTGAAAATTGGGAGATCATTTGCTTCCAGTTGATTGGGACCTCTCTAGATACACAATACTGTTGAAAAATAGTGGAGAGAGGTTCTGCAATGACATTGGCCAGCTATTTACTGTCAGGGTCACAGTGGTTCTCATAAATTTATGTGCATCTAGTTGAAACAGCAAGTCCCAAAAAAATTCAGAGTCAGCTGGGAGTTTATAATTTCCCCAATTACAGTCTTCCAAAACAGAGCTCAGGACTCAATGGTGTCAAAGAAAGAGGAAGAAAAGGCACTAAATGCCTCTGCTTTGTCTACATCTTGTTTTTGAGGTGACTGACCTAACTGAATAATGGACGAATATTATCTCTGGTTCTTCTTTTTTAGTTAACATATTTAACAAAGGAGCCCCTTTTGTTGTCCTTCACAGTGCTATTGAGTTTGGACCTTAATTGAGCTTTGGCCACATGAATTTACTCTCTACAGTGTGAACAGTATCTCTCTTGTCTTTCTGTGTTACCCTGTTTTCTTCAGCCCGGAGCTGTCTAATCTTTATCTGAGATTCAGAGCTTTCTGAATCTCTTACTTTGAATCTCTAAATAAGGTAATTTAGATCAGTCTTTACTAGCTTATTTGTTTGTTTGTTTGTTTTTGTTTTAAGTCCAGATAGACATATTCACCAATTTTAACACCTTGTTAAAGTCTCATATCAACCCCTTCATTCTTTCTGTAGCCAGAAGTCTTGATATTTCAGTCCAACAAAGCGTGAATTCTTCTGTATATGAGATGAAGCTGTTCAGCTTCTTGTTGGACAGGCTCTCTGTTGTCACACCATCTCATATGCATCCCCTTCAGGGTGTGAGAGTGAAGGAATAAAAGTTTCTTCACATGACTTTACTGAGCATGGCCTTAGACTTGCCTTAGGCCAAACCATGATTTTACATAAGAAATTGGAGAGTGGGTGTTATGTTAAACATTTTGAAAGTAAAATGAAATTAATCTGCTGTTTAATTTTTCTTGATGCCTTAGAACTTTGAGGTCCGGAACATGGTGCTGTCTTTGTCCAGGAGGGTGAAAATACTGTAAAAAACCCATAGTGCCATCATACAACGCACCTGTATTTCTGAAGACCATATTGTGACCTTGATTTTATGAACTTCAGGCATGTAGTTTAATCAGGTAACTACTTTCAAGCCTGTAAGATGGGAACCTCATTTTAATGGTATTTCTTTGCAAATTTAGCTCTTGAGTGATTGTTGAAGATAAACACATGGGAAATAAGAGGACAAAAGTCATGAAACAGGACAACAACGGGCAGCTTGAGAAGAGGCTTAAAGTCTTGTTCTCAGTATATGTCTTTTTTTTGCTTTCCACAAAAGATGCATGTTGAGGAGTGCTAGACTTCAAAATGGAAAGAAATACAAAACAAAAGCAAATTTATTTACAGGGATGATATACTTAAGGGGTGTTATACTTAAGGGATGAGACACAACAACTCGGGTTATTTATATCATTGATTTTAATAATAATGGATCTCTTTATAATACTTTTTCTTTCAATTTCCATTAAATAAAGTCTTTAAGATGTCTTAGAGGGTAAAACTAGTTGTAATACGATTCTAAAACGTAGGAATTTTGCTGAAGCCAGATCCAAATGGGGGTACCCATAGTCAAGCCCTCTCTCAACTAGAGTCCATCCAAGATGAATTTGACTCACTGGTGTTATAAACATTAACCTAATTCAGAGACTGCTCAAAGTTTTCAGCTGACTGATTGGGCAATCAGTCAGAACTCACCTTTTGGCTGACATAAAATGCTCTACCATACTGACCCGAATGCTTGTATATATTGTCATTCCTTTTTCCCCTTTATAAAAATATGTTGGAAGAATATGTTGGAAGGTAGCCAGCAAGTACCTTAAGCCTATACAAGTTTATTATTTCCTTAATATGTTGACAGTGTCAGACAGATTCCTACAGTACAGCAAAAAGTTTGGTTGATATTTAATCTGGAGTTATGTCATATTAGACTGTGAATGTTGAAGGTTTTTTAAAAAATTAATTTGCTGGAGGACAGCCAGTTTTGTGAGAGTTATTTCTCATAATGTGATAATATATTTCTCATAATAACCTTCCCTTGGAAGTATGGGCTACAGAAATGGGGCCTTTGTCTTCTCTTCAAAGGCTGCAGGAGCATTAAGAGAATTCCAAGTACATGACAACACAGGGTGTGGTAGACAGGAGTCCTGCCTTTCCTGCTTTCATCCAGTTACGTCACAATGCCAGTATTCTTTGTCAGATGCTTCTAGGAAGCAATCATTATTTGTTTATTCAAACCAACACCCAGAGGAGGGTGAAGTGTTTTGAGAGGGATGTTCGCTGCTCATGCTTTGGTGTCACATTGCATGACTCCTGCTTGGGGAGGGTAAGATGAACTTCTTAAGTGGGTCCCTTAGGAGGAATGAAGATACTCTATAATGAAAGAATGACTGCAGATGAGTAAAGTCAGGTAGACTAACAGGAGGTATTAATAATCATCATCAAGATGACTATCCCTCAAATCCACTAACAAAATAAAGTCTGGTGCTTGTTTATAGAATAAGATAAATTTGCGTCATACTAACCAAAGTCAGATTGTGTGGGGGATTCAGTGTGTAGTAAGTTCACTCCAAAGTAGGTTTTCCCCAAATCTGACTGTGTGAAGCTGTAAGAAAAAGAACTATGAAAGCCTGAAATAGCTATCAGAAGCACCTTGCTCTGACACACTGTTACCTCCACAGCAGCCTCAGGAGGAATACCACTGCTATGGATTGTCCTGTGTCCAAATTCCAGGGAACACTGGAACATGACCATGGTGATGAGAAAGTAGCAGACCGTTTTATTTCTGTTAGTTTTGGCACACTGTCTCAGTGACACCTTCTAAAAGCTATTAATCTCCTTTCTGGAACTCCTTGCCATGGTCTGGAAGAAGAGAGCAGAAAAAGGAAAGCAGTAACAGCATTCAGAAACACAGATTATTTTTTTCTTGCCTTTGTTTAAAGGGAGGAGATGAGACTGCTGCACTTGCTGTTTCACAGGCTTGTACAAGAACCCAGATGAATCAGAACTCAAGGCATACACAGAAGGTCCAGTTTTTCAATGTGTTCACACCAACTTGTACCAATGCCTCCTGCTGACTTCAGAGGCATTAATCATTGCACACAGAGAACATAGAAGCATATCTAAAGCGTTATTATTCTTTCTCTGCTGCTTTGCCCATGTACATACATGATTCTTAGGTGCTACCGCCACTAGGCAGAGGTTGTAAATACCATTTATACAATCCACTTTACTTTAAAAATATATGGGACAATGAACTACATCTACGGGTCAAGCTTAGCATAAAAAGCTTAGAGGCTGTGGTAGTCATTTGCATCAGAGTTACAGCGGGATTGATTTATATAAGGCTGTAAGCAACATTGGAGACTGTATGTAGAATTCTGTGCAACACCCAAGAGCATGCAGCCATCTCAACAACCTCCAAGGCCAGTGGTTTAATCTTTTTTCCCAATTACAAACCTAATAATATTTTCCTGCATAAAGATGCATTGCTGCACGATAGCTTTAAATATCCTGACGGTAGTTTATACAGGCAAGTTAGCAAAACAAGCCTAAGAAACCGTCTACAGATCTCCCAAGATTTTTGAGCCTCTGATTGAAAAACTATTTCATTGAGCTGTGCTACCATGCACCAACAGAATTGAGTCCTTTAGCTGTTGTGAAATTAATAATGTGTGTCAGTTTTACAAATAAAATGAACAAGAGACCTCTAGATGCAATAATCTAAATTTAAGACTTATTTTTTTCTGGGACAAAAAAATTTCAACCTTCCAGGGTCCCTTAGATTTATGCCAATACCTTCAAATCATGGCCAAGTTTTGGGTTACATCACACTTACACCAAAAAACAAATTGAACTTCTAGAATTAGTCAGATCTGACACATAAGGAAGTAGAAGAACAATATCCTATGAATTATGCTCATCTTTTGCAGTTCTGACACATTACAGGAGGAAATGTGACAGTTGCCTAGTTGTATTTCTAAATCCTTCAACTGTCAGCCCTTCTAATATCATAGATGAATCATAACAAAAATCTTGAGTATGAGCACTTTTTTTTGCTATGACATTTAATACTATTTTATTGCAACACGAATTCCAGACACCAGTCTTTTGCTGGAGCCATTTTCATGTTTACTGCTGACCTAGTTGGACCCAAGCACCAATAATTTTATTCTGTTAAAAATCTCAGCCTGCGCAGTGATTGAGAAAACATTATCCAGCATCCACAGTGGGTAGATCAGGTGAAAGATGTGTAACACGTAAGTTAGAGAAAATTTGTGGGGACAATTTTTTGTTGTGACATATGGAGGTAGAAATGTTACCTGAAGATCACTTCTTGTCTAGAAGAGGGGAAAAAAACCTCAGGGGAAAAAGCTGGATGCATTAGTATAACACAGTCAAATAACAATGAATTAGTGTTCAGGAAACTTTGGTTCTCTTTTCAGGTATTCTGAGACCTTCAGGAAACCCACTTCAGTTCTATATGTACCATGTCCCTCTCAATGGGGTGAATTCAATTTGGCCTCTCAGTTAGAAACTTTTCAAGCCTTATTCTTGCTTATCTGGATGTAGAATTATGAAGTATTTTATTATTGCCAGAGGTTATCACTACTTCAGTTTCTGGTACTTTGCTTCGCAAATATAGACTGTCTATCTCTGTTCACAAAGGGAAGGAGTTTCCATGCTCCTAAAAAAGCAACAACGTTTGTGAGACTCGGAACAGCAGGGTCTTTCCTCATGTTGCTTAAAAATCAGGAGAATAAGACTCAGCAGACAATGTCAGTATAGATAAGATAGAGAGCAGGTCTTTCTTTAATGAAGGCCTTCTGGCACAAGGAATACAAAGGCATGCACCGTGTCTGGGGCTTCTACAATTTTATGGTACTATCCATCCAATCTGAGAACTAACTTCCCCCAGATCCTTCCCGGAATTGCCCCCCCGGCACGCCTCCCAGGAACTGGGTGAGGGGTCTCAAGACCCATTTCTTCCTCATCTTCCTGCATCTTCTTCCAGCACATATTATCTTTGGAGCTTCTTCAAGGTTCTGGGCCTTCAACACTGCTTTAGGTACAAGATACTTTATTGTTCCAGTCTAGAGTGCCTATGTTCTTAAACAGGATGTGTTTGCTATAGACTTTCCTTGAAAAAGAACCTAAACAGGCCTAAAGAATTTAGAAAATTCTATATGGAGTGTAAGAATAGGATTGAGTAAGTGTCAGCTGCTATTCCAAAGTGTGAGAAACTACACAGCTATACTAAAATCTACAAAAAGCTAAAAATCCTAAAAATCCTAAGGCATCACTCACATAATCCTCATGTGCCCTCGTGAAAGCATCAAGTGTATCCCACCGAGGTACCAAAAATACTCTTTCCTACAACAACAGTTTTTGTTTAGTTTTTATGAGTACAACTTTCAGTTCTTTTAGCAAGATAAAATCAAACAGTAAAATCAGTATGTTTCTTTAAAATTTCCTTAGCAACTTCTAAAGAAAGGAATTGGTGAGTTGGCTGACAGTAAAGTAAGGTGGTCTCAGAAACCAAACAAACAAACACTGCTCTGTTTACTGCTTACTCCTACAAACAAACAAATCAGAAATGATTTTGGAGAACTTCCCCTGGGGCCACAGGAACATACTAACCTTCTACCTTCTCTCTCTTTTTTCCCATTCCCCTTCTTTTCAGGGTGTGTCAGCAACACTGCATACTGAATTGCAGCCTTGAGTCTCGGCCTTGAGTCCTGTGCTATGTCCTGGCACAGCCAAGTGAATCGGTCATGGTCAGGTGAAGAATGTTGTACCAGTTCTTTTTGGCTCGGTAATACAGTGAATCTTTGTGGGTGCCAAAGACAGAGATGCCTAGAAAGTCTACATTTCTAATGTACACTGTTTCTTGATTCAAGCTTTCTGGGCATTTGCCAAAGTACAGGTACGTCTGTGCCTTTTGTATCTTCAGCATTAGCCGAGGATGCTGATTAGTTGTACAGCCCCATCTTACTTTCTCAGTAGGGTCTCTGCCAACATCAGTGCGCTCCAGGTGGATAGCACTGGTGTGGAAAGCAACTGTTCTACAGTGATTTTTAACTGTTTGGTTGAACAGATTCCTTGCACCTGGCTCAATCACTGAGCATTTTCCAGTCCCTGCTGGTAGCAGTTGGACTTGATGACCTTGAAGGTCTTTTCTAACCTAAACAATTCTATGATTCCACAATTTTGTGTTGTGAAAAACAGTTGCTTTGACTTAATTTGTCTTTCTACTAACTATTTACATTATCACTGCTGTTCCTGAAACTTCATTTCTTCCTACTATATATATATAAGAAATATTTCTCTGTAAAAAGACTTGGGAAGGTAAGTCATGGGATAAACATGCCCTTGCAGATGAATCCTTCAAACTTTTCTTACTCACCACCTCCAAGATTAACATACATGACAAAATGGTAGACCCCTGTAGCATATGATGAAAACATTCTAACCACATGGATTATGACACTGGAACCCAGTGTCTTTATGCATTGGTTCAAGTCTTCGGAGAAAATGTACACATTTTCTGCTATAACAACTGCAATTAAAGGGCAGTCACTAGGCTGTGTAAGTTTTCAGTTAAGATTTAGTCCTGCTACCTCTCTCCTTGTTAACAAAATTACCTTTTCCTGCAAACAGGATATATGCACTGCAGTACTAGTCCTGGAAATTAAGCACACAGAAGTTTGGAAAGTGTTGCAAGAATGACTATAACTCTGTGAAGTGCAACTCAAACTGTCTTGTTCTGTATTCTATTACAATTAATTATGTGATCACAGGCTTTAGTTTCAACCACATCTTACTTTTTTACATTCAATTGCTTCCTGACTCAACATAGTTTCTCTCACCCACGTCTTTCAGTTCCTGCCCTCTTTTAAGCTTTGTTGTTTCAGTCTTAATTTTCTTACTCTGTTAGCCCTCAGCTAACTGATGAATGTCTGATTTCCATTCTGCCAATGAAGTGGCCAGTCCAAGAACAATAATATCACAAATTCATAGAATGGTTTGGTTTGGAAAAGACCTTAAAAAACACCTAGGCTTCCCCTTCTGTTATGGTCAGGGACACCATCCACTAGATTAGGTTGCTAAAAAAAAAAAAAAGAATCGAAATCCCATTTCTCATTCTTTCTTCTCTTTCACTTACAGCCCAGTGAGCTGTTAAATTCCCTGTTATAACTCCAAGCCATTAAGCATCATGTGAGACCAAGAAGCTGTTTATTTTCCATCTTTCTAGCATCAGTAGATGCTAGAACATCAACATCAACAAAAGTCAGGTCTACAGCCTTTGTGGGTATTTTACATATATTTTAGGTGTAAAGTGAAGAAGTGCGAGAAGAGAAGAAACAGTTTATGAACATATATCCAAACGTAAAAAAATTGACTTGTCAGTTTGTTAGTTGGGTTTTTAGCTAGTACCTCCTCCATTTTCTTCTACATGGTAAAAAGTGTTTCTTTGAGTTTCCACATCTCTTCTACCTCTCCTCTGTTAAACAAAGAGAGAAAAAACCCCAAACCTTCAAAACTTCTCTAATCTTATTTCAGTAGCTGCCATGAAAATCTTCTATTTTACTAGGCTACATAAACTTGCTCAAGGCTGTTGCAGGTGAACTGTGCCCAACAGGCCAAAATGATGTCAGTGCCATGACTGATTTCCCTGGGCCAGCTCAGAAGAACCATGAACCCTAGAAGCTTGCTTCCTATTTTAGTGATGCCAATATTGTTCCAGTTTCAGCCTTGCTAATGGAAAGGGATAGACATCTGGTCATTTCCCATCTGGTCATTGTTTCAGTACTGTGAAAGAGTTTAGACTAAGAGATTTATAGAAAAAAAACCATTCAGTGGCTTTAGGATTTGTGGTTTGACCCTGGAAAGAACTAAGATTTAAAGGCTGAAGTTAGGCCTCTGGGATACAGTAAGTTACTGAGAAGTTGAAAGAACTAATATTCCTAAGAACTAGCCATTTTTTCCCCATGTTAGTGTTTGCATATTTATTTTCAGATATTAATCCAATACGGGCCAAGGTGAAGAAAGGCTGTATTTTAAGAAAGGGCTTTCACTGCTGCTAGGCCTAGAACTGGACTGTAGAAAATATGATTCTACTCAGGGTCTGAAGAATTGTTAAAAGGAATTCATATGCTCAGTAAACTACTCCTGGGAGCACAGCCATTCTAATAGTGTGAGAAATGCCAAAGCAGTTAAATAGTGTTTGGTTCAGAGGCCACTTAGATCAAACTTACTGGGTAAGCTGTAGGTACCACACCCTGCCTTCCAGATGAGCGTTTACAATGGAAGGATCTTTTCATATTATATTGAAGTGAAATAAAATCTGTTTATTTGTAAAATAATAGCGATTATATAAAATTAAATAATGTAAATTAAAAGAGGAAAGCATGGGAAGTGGCAGCATTAATGCGAAGGAGAGCTATAATAATAGCACAAAGAGTAGTGTAAGAGTCTTTTTATTAGACAGATTCGTAAGGAGAACATGACTTGCAAAGCCATTCAAGTTTCTTTTTGTTCAGCTTGGATGGCTGCTTTAAACTTCCCGGCTTTGTAAGCCAATTGTGATATATTACTACTGTCTGGAACAATGAAGACATTCAAGATCCTGACATCTTCCTATCACATGAAACTAAGTAATATTAAGGAGCATATTTTGAGGGAGCATATTTTCAGTTTTAGCAAAATGTCAGGGAACAAACTCCTCACTCCTGTTTTTGTTGTTACAGCAGTGTAGGTGTGAAGTATTCTACACATTTGTCATGTAAGAAATGGAAGATAGGATTGTTCTTAATTATATGTTTAGAATCAGTGTTATGCTCGTTTTTATACTTCAATATAAAAAAATGTTAGCTATATTCCTAACAGTCGAAACTGGTCATGTATTCATGGCAAAAATAACTCAAAGAAAAAGAATCACAGTCATAAAGGACAAAATATATATATCACCCTGACCAGAGCTCAACACATTTTCAACAGAAGCTAAGGCATATTATTCTCAGCATCCATTAACTCAGTCTCTAGAGAGGGTGCTCCTCAGTTCTTTGTATATGAAGAAGCTATTGAGGTCCACACACTAAAATTCCTAGCACAATGAAGCCAGGGAATGTAGCTTGACACTGAGACACCCATTAAGCCTGTTTAAATTCTTTTAGGATTGCTTCCCATCAGGCAAAAGTACACGTAAAACTTGTGCACTCCATTATTTAGGTGTTGTCCCCTTACTTCTTGCTAGTTCTCCCCACTACCCCAGGAAACTGCTCATCACTTGCAACAGTACTTCCTTCTGCCACTTAAGTCTTCCTCACGAATGCCTCCATGCAGTCATGCAGTGTAGCTCAACAGATCTCTACACTTGTCATTGATCTTCCATCCTCAGAACCTTTGATTGTTCTTGCCAGATCATGGTTCTGAGGGAATAGCTGAAAAGTTCAGGAGTCATTTCTGTTCCATATTTAATTTCACTAAGAAGAATTCCTTTTTTTTTGGACATCATCAAGAAACTGATTTACAGGTCAAACTTCCATCTAAAACATTCCTGTTTCCATCCACTGTGGGAAGGTTGATGGAAAGATGGTGGAAGGAAGACTGAAAAGGCACAAAATGTTTTTGAAAGCACCACTCGATCTGTACAGCTTCTAAAGGTGTGGTTACTTTCCAGTCTCAAAAAATTTCTACTGAAAAACTATTATTTTTAATTCAAGTACAATGGCCTTTCCCCCCTTTCATTAGAAATGTAAGTGAATGAAGCTGATAAATTTTTGAGACAAGATATTAGGTTGTTTTATTTGTTAAATCCCCTGGATTCTGGTATTTTATAAGTTCAGTTCATGAATCCATAGACTTACAGAATGGTTAGGGTTGAAAGTGACCTAAAAGATCCTCTAGTTCCAGACCTCCTGTCATGAGCAGGGAGATCTTCCACTAGATGAGCTTGCTCAAAGCCCCATCCAACCTGTCCTTGAAGAAGATTTGTTTCAGTACATAAGCAAAATAATTTCTTGGATTCACAAGATTTCATAGTAAGTATCAACTCACTGTTGCTATCAACTGTGAATTGGCTTGCTGCTAAGACAAACCTTCATTCTTTGGAAATTTCAAGACAATAGCAGACAGGTTCTGTCTTCTGAAGTAGGACAAACGTACTCTTGTTGGAAGCATATTACCAGCTTTTGAGCCAGTTCTAAGTTTTGCAAATAGAGCCTCCCAGGGAAATGACAGCAACTCAAACCCAGAACTGGCATGAATCTTGTAGGCTCTCCTAGCAAAGATACCACATTCATTATTTGAAGCACAGGGCCTCTCACTGTCCCCAGATCATGGGAGTCAGGAAGTGCATGCAGAGCAGGTCATATTGCTGTCCTACTTTCTACCTTGCTGTGGAAAGATTTACTTTTGACGTCTTAAAGATGTCATGCAACCCTTCCGCTCTTTTTCCTTTGCACACCACTTGATGTCAACTACTCTTTGCTTATTAGATAAAGGGGACAGATGTTAATTCACTGCAATAGCAGCTATACAGTCAGGCTCAAGATCTGTCAAAAATGCAGTAAGGTCTGTGTTTGCCCTTGCACTGATTAGAAAAAACAGTGTCACAAGATAAATGTCAACGAAAGTGGTGCTGAAGGCTGATCCTATTTATTATGGGAAGTGAACAGTGTTATCAAAGTTGTCAGGTGTAGAAGAGTCAGTGAGTACAGACAATGTTGATATTTTCAAAAAGAATAAAATGAAGAGAACTCATTCAATTACTGCCAGGAATGAGTCTTCACCCTCCCCCAAGACAATTACTTTAAGTGCTATAAGGAGAGGAAATAACTCATTATTTTAAGTGTCTTGAATTGCTTCCATCCCTTCCCAGCTCCCAGGAAAATATTTAACCTGGAACAAACACAGTGATATCAATAGTCTTTATCATCTTTTAACAGTAACTTTAACACTTATGGGTAGGGATTGAGGGACAAAAAAAAATTCTATGCTGATTTATTTCCTGTCCAGATAGGCAAAGCACACCCTTATTAAGTATAAACAAACTAATGGCAAACACCAGTGTCCTTTAAGGTCAAACAAAATAACATTCTCTGTTAGTGATGCTTTTTGGTTTTGTGGGAAGTGGAGATCTATTGATAATTTGATTTATTTATTTTCATATTGATTTGTAGTATTTTCTCTTTGAACAAGCAACCTTAATCCACATTAACAAATCTGCTTCTGACATTATCTATATCTTAGAACACACCTTTCTACAAAACATCCCTTAAAGGCATCCACTTTAACATATACTCAGCAATCCCAGTCAGGACCACAATGACCTATATTTAAATACCTCTTGATGATCTGAGCCACGTACCCTTCCCCACTACCCTCACTAATCAAAAATGTAGTCTTGAAAACTCTTCTCTTCAAAGAAGTCATTCTTGGTGCTTTTCTTCCCTGCCAGAACAAATATCAATCCCAATACTATAGTTAATTTAACCCACCCACTTTCTATAAAATAAGGTAAGACCTGGATGAAGCCTTCCAAACCAGTTATAATATCGTGCACAATTATTGAAGCCTCCATTAAGTCTCTAATACAGCCCAGGAAAGTAATCCTCATTTCTTGGAGTCCCCTTCCAGTGTCCACCCCCATACCTCTGAGCAGATCTAACCCAGCTGGATTTAGACCATCAGCAGTAATCTGCAATTACATGTTCATGCACCGTGATATCACCCCACTGCTTTGCCTTAGCTGCTGGTGCTTGCATGGCCTAGATTAGAATTATGTAGTTAACAGAAGTCACTGTGAGCATTAAACTTCTAGGCAGCCCCTCCAAAGCCCAGCTTTCTAACTACAGCTGATATCCTTCTACTGTCTTGAAATGGTTAATCTATAGCTTGCTTTAGTTAAGCAAGTAAAAAGATTAATAGCCTCTGATGACAGCAGTTATCTAGCAGAGACTGTAGCCTGAATCACCTATCTGGATGTTTCCTGATCCTAATTAAACTTTGTCTGCCTTGGGAGAAGAGCCAAATTGCTGCCTCAGGAGGTGACTAAGACTAAAGATCAGGTTTGACTTCAGGCTCAGGTTAATTGCAGCCAGATAATTGTTATCACTACAGATATAAATTTTTCCAAGTGTCTCCGGGTTGATCTGTAAAGTCTTAAATACAGGGAGACCTTTCAAGCCTACTTTTGCCATCTTCAAGATAATCCTACCTGTAGTTCTTGGAGGATCTCCTGGCACCAACCTTTCCCTTAGATGGTCTGCTTTATCCTATGCTTGTTCCTCTGATAACCCGTATCTAGGAAGGTGTTGTCTGAAAGCACTGATTTTAGATGGAAGAACACCATGCTTAGCCATAGCTGAAGAATGTGTCAACACAAATTCTAACCTTTTAGAAATTTAAGTTTTCTTTCTGATTTGTGTGGAAGTTACTCTCTGTGCTTCATGAAGATATCCAGACATGTGGTCAGTGCCCATAAATAGCCTGGGATAGAGAAGTGTGGAGGTTTTACAGACTGGTTCTACATGGTGTTTAGACATAAGGAAAGTCTTTTGAGTTAGACACTAATGGCATATTCCTTATACAATGATAAAATAATTTAAAAATCTGAATCTTTAGGGAAGTATCTATTCACTTACAAATACTTGGTGATGTCAAGCAAATAGTCAAGAAAGCATTTGACTTTCTTGGCCACAAAGTGGTACTGTGAAATTCTGTTTTATTTCTAAAATACAATCTTTGGTCTATGGACCCTTTTCTCTGAAGTAAGTGCAAGTCCAGAAAAACATGCAATACCTCAATGCGTATTTTTATAGTGTCACAGATGTCATTCCAGACCCTTGTTCCTATGGAAGAACCCAAACTACAGTCATTATCTCACCCCTTTACCCAGTATCTTGGTCTCATTCTCCCAGGTGTTGAAGGAGCCATGTCTACACAAACCATCTATCATGTGCTCATCTCTCGGGGACTATCACAAGTGAAAATTCAATGTCACCAAACTCTGGTGACAGATGATTAAAATTTCCCTCTTCTCCTCCAGACTCTGCACGCCTGGAACATCAACACAGTGTTATTTGAGAACTACTGGGCTCCATTTGCTTCTCTGTCTGGAAAAACAACACAAGGTGATTGAGAAAGCAGAAACTGTGCTAAGAAGTGCTGGAGCACAGGGGCTGAAGGTGATCCACTTGTTTATGGCAGGCTTACAATGAGACGCAGAGGGTCTGGAGCGTCCCAGGCCTTGGCCCTGAAAGCAACCTCGGACAAAACAGCTGTGCTGGCTGCTACGTCCAGCTCATGGGGAAGACCAATAAGCATCCAGTGCCACACTCTCTGCCTGCTTCCTCCTGAGGTTTTAGGAGAGGCTATTGCCTGCAGAAAGGGGTGATAAGAAAAGGCTGTTTTTCAGTTTGGATTTGGAGCTTTTGAGAAAGTTATTAGAAGGTAAAGCACAATATTTTTGCATAATACACATGATTATCAAAAAATAAACAGGATTTTTTGCTATCCTGAAAACAATGCTGTGCTAGAGTGACAGAGTAAGAGCTACTTGAACAGAAAGGCTCATGCAGGAGGAAAAGAAACTACAGCTGTTTAGAGACAGGCAAGTATTTCCACAATGGAATACTCATTACTCCTTTTTTAAACGTAATCTGAAAACTTGATTAAAACAAGAAATACTCATATACATTTTAACTCTCATTTTCCTATATGGCTTCCCATCCCTTAAGCTTTCTTAATTTTTTAATTGTTTTTTTTTTGATTCCTTCATTTTTTCATCTTTTTGCTTGTTTTGTTTTGTTTTCCTTTCACTGGTCAGCAAAGCATTCAATTATCATGCTTTGGATGGAAATTTTCAAGTCCAAACTTTGGATGAAAATGTTTTGCAGAAGTTAAAGTTTCCCTTTAAATAAGTGAAGTTCATCCACATGCATAGGACCTGCTTTCAGTAAGCTGATGCCAGCTATCCCAGGTCCGTTGAAAATATAGTAAACAGATCTCGTGCACAAACATAAATTTCCCCCTGAAGGAACCAGAAGTAATTAGTCTTCCTCTCTCCCCTGTTTATGAAGTTCTTCTCAACTGTCCATGTCTCCATTATTGGCATGACCAGTAACTTGTTGCAGGTTTCCAATCTGCAGGCTGATGACAAGTTTGAGCCACAAACTCTCCCTTTTCCTGTGGTCTGGCCCACTAGGCTCAGTATTGCTGGCCTGCATCTCAGTAAAGGCTGAAGAGAGAAGGCGGAGGAGTCTTTACACACTAACAGGAGATGAATCACTGGTCACCAAGTAGTGGGACCTGGAAAGTGTCTCCAGCCTCCCATGATTCAAGCAAATGTCAGAGCTGAGCCTTCTGCTCCATGGGAAGTAAAACTGTAGAATCATAGAAAATGCAACCCCTGAGGATGATACAGGACGTGACCGTGAGAAATCAATATTCACAGCATTCATTCTAGATATCCACTACTTGTTGATTACCAAAAACAATATTTAAACTTTGCTTTCCATGTCATTATTCTTCATTGTCCATCATTTTGCATCATCTTATCTTCCCTAGCTAACAGGACAGACTTATTTTTCCTGTCACTTCACAAACAGGAGTAAGGGTAAGAGCTATAATTAACATCTATGAACATTTTCTTCTGGATCAGAAATAGTTTTGGGGTAATTTTGAGCAGAAACACCATTTGCTGTCTGTGGGGAAGCTGTAATGTGAAGTATTCTCTTCTCTGATCCCAAATCTCCACATCTAGAAAAGGGACTTTAAAGAGTCATTAAGGTTAATTATAACAAGCCTGAGACTGATGACAGAACATCTGGAAAAGTTACTCAAAAAAAGAATGACAGCTTCTTATTCACTTAAAGTAGTGATGCTTTTTTTACAGGCCTTGCTGCTGCAGCTGCTGACTAGTCTTCAAGACTGCCAAAGACAAATTCAAACAACAAATTTCTAATATCACAATATATCAGCATTTGACAGGCCACTATTTTCTTACCACTTGAGGTGCAGGGATAAAAAAAACACAATATGACAATCACTTCTCTGCCTTAGTTAAAAATAATAAAATTATTGGTTTTTATTAAAATTAATATTGTTATTAATATTATGAAATAATAATGATAGATATATAATAATGTATTAATATAAAAGCAACAACAGCAGCAACAACACTGCTACTACTACTACTACTACTACTACTACTACTACTACTACTGATAATATTTACCTTCGCCAGTGGAGAGCATTTACTTGTTGTTGTGAACCAGTAATTGCAGATATGGGACATTTAGGCATGTCTTGTTTCCATTAAGCATTTGTTTTTAAAATAATGAGCTGCAGCAATTGAAACAATGTCCCAGAGTAAAAGAAACTAAACTTCCCTCAGAACAGGAAGATGAGGGACACAAATTAAGTTATCTCTCCAGAAAACTGTGCTTGGAACTTGAAGTGTCGTTTTAGTTCCGTAGTTTTCTATTCCATGGTAGAGAACAACCCAGCTCGTTCGGCGGAGCGCTCCCTTGTGTCCAGCAGCGCTCCCTGCGCTGTGAGCTCCCTGATAGGGCCCAGGCGCAGCACGGGGGGATTCCTTTGCCTGCGCACTTGAAGCCGTGGTGTAAGTAAAACTCATTTTATGGTCATACTAAATGCAATTCTTAGTAATAGTCAACAAGGGTGATATTTTTCCCCCATATAAATTAAAAAATAAGGCGTATGGATAGTCCCTGTCATTCGAAGTCCAACTGAAACCAGAATCTTAATTTTGATTAATGCCAGGAATAATTTTCAATTACTCAATGTTATTTAATTTTATGTCATTCTTTGTATTTAACTAGGCTGCTCATACTGAGGATTGTTCCTATACATTGATTTTTAGATGTTACTAAAAGATAAAATTCCACTTGGAGGCCTTAGGTGCAGCGATATGGTTTGGAGGGGTCTTTTTAATTTTTTTGTTGTTGTTGTTGTATATTATCTGGTAGTCTCAAGAGAGATATTGTTCTTCCTACAAACTTCAAATTTAATAGCCTGAGTCCATTTTAGCTACAACATAACTTTCAGGTTCTATACAAACACTTTCTTACTCTCCTCTCTTTTCCTTTGAGATTTTTTATTTGGAGAAATTCTCTTCAACACAAGGCCTTTTATCAGTAGTTTTCTCTGAAACTTTTTGAGCTGGAGCAAAATAAAACTTAACACTACTAGTAAACAGACAGGTTGAATGTATAACTTAAAAATCCTCTTAGGCAGTCATCCTATCACCAGTTCAGCCTCAAATTAAGGTTGTTTAATTCTGCAGCATCGCTTCCATTTTCCTTTGCAGATTTCTTTGCTTCAAGCTCTTGTACTGAACAGGGGCACTGAGTTCAGCAAGATACCACCCATATTCTTTGAAGAGCTCTTACTAATTATGAAATCTAAATCCATGCTTGGCTGATTGCCAAAGGTCTTAAAGTCAGTTTCTATGTGCAAGCAAACTTAGCATACTTTAAAATTATGGTTCAGATCTCCTCTTTTTTTCCTCAGCATTTGAGGGATGAAGAGGGAAAGGAGATAACTGGAATTGGCAATGCCTTACCTAAAAATCCTCTGGTCATTAAGGATGGGTTTGGAAGGATGACACAAAGAAATGCACACTGTGCTCTATGTTTAAAAATTTACACAGAAATCAATCCAAGGTTTATTTTAGTTGAAACTGTGTTACTCTGATTCCCTCCAATGAGCAGCAAGAAGAAAATATTAATAATGTGACTTCCCTTTCACTCTACCTTAAAACAGCACCTGCCCGAAACATCTACTAAAGCCATTACTTTTATTCTAAAATGAAGGTTGAATGAGATATCAGGTTAAAATTCTGTTTTGAGAGAGGAGATCTATCCATTTTGTTTCAAATTTACATTTTGAATCTAAACATCTTAGTTTTACTCAGGCTTCCTTACCAGCTTATTCTTTTGGTAGTCAAATATTTAGCCAGTAGGCATGCTTTGGACATTAAAGAGTGTTAAGATGGCAATCAGAATACACTTCAACAAGAAATCTTGTTTTGGTAGTCATTCTCCTTCTATGTCAACATGAGGCCATTATGAATCAGTGTTGCTTTGACCTTCCACACACAGAAGAGGTGAGACTTCTGGTGCTAGAAATGTTTCTCTAAGGTATAAAAATAGTTCAACTTTGTGCCCAGAGCAAATATTTATGAAAGTTATTATTTTACTGCCTACCATTAAGAGGAAGTTAACTGGACAGCCTAATCACCCACCACATTTCACTAAAATCTTTGATCTGCTTTTGAAAATCTTTTCTTTCATGTAGAAATACCAGTTTGTATGGAAATTTTATTTTTTCCCCAGATGCTGCCTTTATTGTAGGCAGCCAACTTACAGAATCTTTTAAACTTCCAGGGTATATAGTACATTTATTGAACAAAATATGCGGTATCTTGGAGCCAACTGCCTGCTGTTTTCACACTAGTATCACATTGGTGTCATAAGGTTTTCTGTTGCAAGCTTGTTCATAATGCTTTTTTATTCCTTACTGGAAAAGTTTACATGTGGGAATGGAATTCTTCTCACTGGAATGTAGGGGAAGACTGTGCTGTTTTCCTGCCTCTCACCTTTCTTCACCTTTCAGGTTCACAAGGTATTCTGCAGGTTATCCTTATCCCTCTGCATGTTCTCTTCCAGTACTGCCCTGGGGGGGGGTGACTGTGCACTCAGTGCATTTTTGTGCATCAACATCTCTCTTGAAAGAACTAAATAAGACTGATTCAATCTTCATAAGTCTGCTACGTAGACTAGTCCTGTAGCCCCAGTTCTTCTTTCAATATTGAATCATCCTCTCTAGCTAACTAGCTCTAGCTAACATTCTTCCCAATCCACAGATCCCATTCCATTTCCTAACTTTTCAGGCTTAAGCACTTATCACAGAATCACAGAATACGCTGTGTTTGAGGGGACCCACAAGGACCATCAAGTCCAGCCCTTAGCCCTGTACAGGACCATTCCCATTGTCACGTCATGTGCCTGAGATGACACTTTATCAAAGCCTTCATCATCAACGTAATTCCTCAATAACATCTTTGGTTTACATCATCAAAGAAAAATATTAAGCTACCTAGCATGACCTATCTTTGATAAACTGTGTCATATTTAATCTCAATTGGATATCTATGGTTTGTTTTGAAGACTTGCACACTATTGAGTCTAAATTAATGGTTGTCATTGCACAGAACATTTTTACTTTCTCTTCCCCATAAAATATCCTTATTCCTAATTATACAATACTTCAGCTGACATGACAAAGTTATTCAGACACTTTACAGATGGACTTACAGTTTTGTAAGTAAATTTTAGGCTCTTGGATGAAAATTATGAACTGTTTTGACATAGAAATATTGTTTAGTTTCTGACTTGTAAGGCAATTTCTGTCTATCATTCCATTAGCCTTTAACTCTTTCTGTACAAGATCGGCACAGTTCTTCATACTGAAAACAGAGATAGACTCTCACTGGCACTAAAAAGTGTATCTGTCTCATGCAAATCTTGACTCTACACTTATTGTATTTTCATTTATACGGTTAAAGAACTTTTTCAATATTTCCTTTCCAAGGTCAAATGCAGCTTTGCAGCCTTCTTTTTGTTTCTAAAATTCCTGATCTTAGTTCCATTCCTCTCTTGAATATTCTCAAAACCTCTATTCATTTAATGTTGTCTGGAGAGAACCTGGATTACTGTTTCGTTGTTTGAATTCACTAGTTACTATATACTAACTTGTTTTTTATATGAGAAATAAATTACAAAAGCCAAACTCAGACCCTGATAGACAGCTAGGAAGGCAAGTTAATGTAAAAAGTATTTAAAATCCCCAGTTGTAGGGGGTGCCTAAGTGGCCTAAATTGTTGTGTTTGTTTTGGTTTTTATTGTGACACAGCCATTGCAATCTAAGTCGAAAGAATATTAGTATGCTATAATAACTATTTGTGAAAACAGGGCCCATCACCAATTAGATCCATGGGTTTTGGTTCCCTTAGCATAATTATCAATACTTAATCAGTAGTCTCCAAATTATACATAAATTTCACAATTCTGATTCGTGTGAGATTTCCTGTCTGACAAAACTTTGAAGATGTGTAATTGTATCTAAATCGGAGACTCCTTTCAGTTTTTCCTTAGTGGTGTCATGGTCATCTGTTCACCATGAATTTAGCTCTATTTTCTCAACATTTCCAGGTATTCTTTACAGCTGTCTTATACAACTCTTATAAGAATAAGACTTCATGAGAAGAACAGGGAGGAAAAGTCATGGGTAAAAGTAACATCAAATGCTTCAGAATTGCTGCACCTAGGACTTCTCAGTTAGTACCTTTTTTCAGCTTTTCACTTCCTCTCTTCTTTTTTGGCAATTTTTCCTACCTGGGTTTGCCTCCATAGAAAAATTTAAAGATTATAGTTATCACACACTCAATTTTCTGGTCTTTATTTATTTTTCCTAATTTTCTCATATGCTGGCCATTTCAGATTTCAAACTTAAACCAGATTTTCCCCATCAGGAAAAAGCACTAGGCAGCTTCAGTGAAAGGCAGGAACTTCTTTTCCACACCCAGACATAGTTAAGAGTACTGCAAATAGTGACCAAAAGAAGAAGGACTTGTGAGATTATTATCAAGAATGGGTCAAGCACACAGTTCTCCACTTTCCTTGCACACAGTTCTCCACTTTCCTTGCCTCTCTGATTCCTGCACTTGCTGTTCCTTTTCTTTTTAACTCTGTAATAAAAATCTGCCTTTCTTCCTTCATTTATGTGTGGCAGCTCTATCTAGCAGGCAGTTCTCCTCAGTCTCTGACCCTCAAGACTTGTGGCCTGCTCAAAACACGAATGTATGCTTTTGCTTTAAGGATTGAACAGTTTTAATGTCTAACAACCTCTTCTCAAAATCTGATTTCATCTTGATATTTTCCTTCTGCTCTCAAGCTTCTGTATGATTCTTCTCATCCACTGAAGTAAAAACACTTTAGAAAAGAATCTTTATTATCTTCATTTTATAAATGAGTCAAATGAGTCACACAGGTAAAAATCTGCTAGCTAAGAACTTTCATCAGGTCAGTAACAGCTAAGTATAAAATTCAGTTCTCCTGACCCCAATCCGAAATATGTTGTATCACCCTGCTTTAATCTGTTGAAATCAGTAAAGTGGATGACTTGATAAGTTGCTGCTCAGTACAAGCAAGAATGGCAGGAAAAGACATCTAAGTTGGAACACAAGCTGCTGCTTGTGTATGTGAAGTACTTATTGGCTAGACTGTAAGTAAAAACAAGAGCACAACATAAAATACCTTTGTCTAATTAGCTTTTGTGCCATGGGTGCCACAAGTGAAATTTTTCTTCCTAACTATCAATTATATTTGTAAATTTTTGTTGCTGTCCGTACCTCATGCCTGGTAAAATAGGTTGAGATGATAACCCATCTACCACTTTCTTAGCCAAGAGTAGTTGTCTTCCTACTTACATCATTCTCAATGTATAAGCTTGTATCTCCTTGCAACTGAGCATGTGGGCCTTGAGCACAGTTGGTAATCACTGAAACCATTGGGGTTAGCACAGCATTTGACCCTACTTCTGCCTAGTAACTTACTGTCTAGGAGGGCTGCCTCAGACTGAAGGAGCTCAGTCCAAGTTACATACCATTTCTATTGAATTTGGTCTCAGACAGAGAGACAAGGGTCTTTTTGATTTTATAGTCTGAGTACATGGTGTGGGATTCATTATTCTGAAAGCGGGAACATCTCTGTATGCCAGCTTAGGCCTGCTAAATTAGATTCAATAAGACATCATAGAAAGACAATCAGATGATTAATTGGTACTCAGTTATGATGAGAGAGAGGACGTGAGGCTTAAAGCCAGATTCCTCAAGCCCTAGCTCAGGAAACAGTTTGTTACACTCCTGTTGGCTTATGTTGAATAAATTCAACAGCAGCTGCTTAAGGCTATTTTTCCAAGTGTGTTCTACAACCTCATGCCTAGGGCCTTCTTTCAAAGCACAAGAGTGGGTTTAAATTCCAACATGAGACAACTGAAACAAAGTCTCTCATTGCTGGGAAAAATGCACTGCCATAGGAAGAGTGGGAGAGAGAAGGGGAATGAGAATGAAAAATGAAAATAAAAATAAAAATAAAGCAAAGGCTAGTGCCAGCTGTCCTTTCAAATGAATGCACTTTCAGGCAGCTATGTCTGAACATAGAGCTGAAGTGTCCAAATACTGGAGTGGCTTCAACTGTGAATCTGTTTTCACAGATCAACATAAAAGCAACGAGTTCAAAACTTATCGAATAAAGTTGATTTCAAATATACTGTTCCCCTCAGAATTCCATTTTAACTCCATGCCTGGCATGCTGGTTATACTGCAACACATTTCTACTCACTTAGCCAGGGTGTCCATTGTATTTTTTAACACGTTTCTAGTCACTTAGGTACAATTAGGCACTTAGGGTGTCTACTTGAATTTTGTATTGAGCTTCTACCCTGTTCTAGACTTGACTTTTCACAAAAGTACCTCATAAAAGAATTCTGGATATAAAGGTTAAGTGAAGTCAGATGGCATTTGTTGTTGTCAAGTCAACTAAATTTTACCAGATTTTACAGAAATATGCATGGCAAAGGCTTGCAGGTGGCCCTTGAAGAATTCTGTTAAAATCAACACAGAATCAGCATTGCAAAGGTGACTTATTGATACCTAAATGTGATTAAAGAGGAAGTGAGACCTGAAGCAAACATATCAAGACAACTGACGGTTTATGCTCTTTATTTTAAAGCAGATGGATAACCACCATTTATGAAATACAGCAAAAATAAACAGTTTCAGTCAGATGCAAAAAAGTGTCATCTTTTCAAACAACAGACTGGCTTGGTGTTGGTACACCATCATAATCATCTGAGTAGTGCTGATACTGGTCAGTAAGAAGAGGCTGATGCAACTCATCCTTATTTTTCTTGACGCGCACAATACATGCAGCAGCAGCAAAGATAATTGCAACAAGAACCAGTGCAGTCACTATTGCTATAGTTATCATCTCTGTGACACGGAGAGCCCGACCTACAGGAAGAAAAATGAAAGAGATAATTATTAAAAGTAAATGTAAACTATATGTATAAACATCATGGGGACAAACCAAAGCTCAGCATCTGTCATTATTCAGTGAGTTGTGGAATGGAATTTGTTTAAATTTTGTTTGATAATACGTGAGGAAATTCAGTCTATCTTGTTCCACCCTAAAGCCAGTTCTGGACTTTTCTTCTTCCCACTGGTTTGTGAGGCATTTGCATTCTCTCTTGTGATTTAATGAAGGACCTTCTGCAAGGTTAAGATCCAAATGAGCACTTCTCCCAGAATTGAAGTGGATAGTGGGAACTTCATGCTGAAACAATCTCTGATCAGTACCTATACTAAATGCCAAAAACCCATTTGGAAAGTTAGGCAGAAAGGAGAAAAAGACCTTTACAAAGACAACAGGTATTGTTTGTGAAATTTGAATAACTTTATTATATGATGCATAAACTAAAAGGGACAAAGACATGATGAGAAAAAAAGGAAGAAAAAGTATCTAGATATTACAGATTACCTGGCCATTCGACTTCATAACTGTATCCCAGGTTTTCTGGTGCAGTAACAAACATTTCGTTATTGGTAACTGGAGGCCAGAAAGGTACCATGTTGTACTGTCGGTTATGTCCAATAGGGGCATTCTCCAGTGGATATGTTGAGATATCTAAATTTTAAATTCAAATCACATTTCTGTAAACAAAATTAAAGTAACTTGCCCTACTTAATTTTTTTTTCCAACTCAGGATTTTGAGTACCTCAGTTTTTTCTTCCTAACCTAAGCTATTTCAGGAGGATTGTTTTTCCAGTGTGATGCATACAGAGCAGAGGGCTCTGCACTGTGCAAAAGAAAGATCACTAATGATATCTCTGTTTTTTTTAATGGAAACCACCAATAAATTCTAAAAATTTCTGCCCATGTTGGGCTTTTAATTTCTTCTCATGTAGTAAAGGAGAAATATGTATACATGGAGGACTGGGAAAGGCTTTTTTCTACATTCTGGTTTTGCCTGGTTGTAACAGTGGTGAACAGCTATCTCATCCAGTTCCAGAAGACAGCTAATGTAGGTTCCAGTGGAATTTTTTTGCAACATTTTGTTAAATCAGAAGAAAGTTGAAGTAAAACAAAACAAACAAACAAACAACCTCCAGCAAAAAAGAACAAAAAAAAAAGAAAATTCACCTTAGTAAGATGATGCAAAACCTTGTGATAGTTCATGCAAGTACCACAAGGGGATACAATTGCTCTCTGAGAGCTATGTGGGAAAATTACATGAGGTAGGTTGTTGTGGAAACTACACAAAGAAGTCTCAGTTGTGCAACAACAGCTGTCTTCTATAGAAGAAGGAAGAGGGGGATGGATTATTCCAAGAGGAATACAGTTGCTGCATTGTGCTGACTGACGCATGGACATAAATGTTATACAGAATTCTCCCCCTAGTACGCTGATACCAGCCTCCTTCCTTCTTTATTTCTTTTTTCTCCTTCCTTCCTTGCAATTCCTTCCTTCCTTGCAATTCCTTCCTTCTGTTCTCCCTTTCCCCATCTCTTTCACTTTCACCCTTATTACTTTTCTGTATTCTTTTTGGAGTTAAAGAAACAAGAGCTGCAACAGTGATCATTCCTTAGAAGTACATGGAGATGGTTATTGAATACTGGTAGTATATCACAGATGTAGTAAAAATGAATCTACATGGCATCTGTTCTTCTTTGACAAGAAGAAACATAAGTATTTCATCCACAAAATAATGGAATGTCCTTCCAGGGTTACAGTGACAACCACCCACCCTGCCTCTGTCCGTGAGAACATCTTACCTGCAGAGTGCCGTCTCAGCCACTCATCAAAAAGAGCATCTGTAAATGTGTGCAGAAGGACAAAAATGGGATCATTTGGTGATAAATGAGTTTGCCCTCCTGTTCCATTCAAAAATAGATGAGCCAAGTTGTGAAGACTTCGAACTGCTGGATCATATTTTCCAGAAGGATCACTGTATCCTGAATATGCAAAAAAAGAGTAACACAAAAAAATTCCTGTGAAGACGTTGCTTGGAATCTGCGCTCCCAGATGAACATTTCCTTTTTTCTCTGAAAGAGTTTCATGTTGTTTTGTTGCCTTGCTTAAAATAAATGGTTAGCTAATTCTTTATTTACTGGCATTTGAGAAATGTCCCTAGCATGCATAATTTTCAGATTAAAATAGCCTTTACAAAAGAATGCTGACAATATGGAGTGCAAGGCTGCTGGGATCTAATGGAAAAATGGATAAAATAAACCACATCATAGCATGAAAATAAAGGTACATATTTAGGTCCTAACATATCTTTCAGCATAACTAAAATAGTTGCACGTGTTTTCTATTTGCTGACTAAAGTGGGTATATTTTCGCATTTATTCTAATGAGCCAGCTGTTAAGTTTCCATACATCATTTCCATGTGTACTGGGAATACATGTCAGAAAGCTTCACATGCTCTGTTTTCACTTTTTCAGTGAAGATAGTGCCTCTGTAACTTTGTTAGTGCCCAAAACGTCATACCTCATGTCAGATGCCAGGATCTGAAACGTCATGAAAAGTCCTCCTGTTTTCAAGCTTTGGCCAGTCTTTCCAGAGAGGGATACATACAGTTAATTGGCTAAAGCCGTATTTAGATACCTAGGTATTGATAGCCCATTTGTCAGACTTGGTAAGCATTCAGAACTTTCAGATATACTTAGAAGGTTGGTGCATTTTCTTGGATTTGTTCTTCAAGAGAAAGAAAAGGGAGCAGATCCTCCGTGTAGTAGGAGTTAACGCTTCTTTAAAAGAGACAGAGTATCTATGGGAGGTCTGGCAGGGGTCTGAACTGTCACTTTGTAATCTCTTCCTGTTACAAAATAGGGATTATTAAAGTACAGAAGAAGTTTCAGGATATCGGCTGAACAGTATAAATCAAATATTTAAGCTAGTTTCTCTGTTGGGGGTATATCTGTTCAGATATCAGTGACTGAAAATTTAATTTTAAATGTGTAAAGCTTATAGAAGAACAGAGTTATATGGTCCAGAGAGTAGGACTAACATATTTAGTAATAAATCCTATACCCAGATCTCAATACCACTGCACTAAATACTAACAAAGCTTAAAATTTATTTTGCTTTCTTTTATTTGTTTTAATTTGGATACAAGAATCACTGCTAGAAGCACATGTTTGCCTCATTTAAAGATGCAGCTGAATCAATCTGCAGGGAAGGACTGTCTACTTCCAGCAACAGCAACCTATTAACTGTGTTTCAAGAACTTGATTTCAGCACATTTCTACTTACTATGCCAGCAACAGATTTTTGAGGCTTTTACACATTTTAAGAGACACAAGCTATATCTATAATGCAATTTAGCCAGAGCTTATTTCCACCTAATACTAATCTAATACTTAACACTAAGAACAATGTGTTCTTAGTGTCCAATAGCCTGTCTCCAAACTCATACTTCCAGTAGGAATAATGGCAAGCCTGTTTCTTGACTTGTTTGGAGTTGTTACAGGTCTTTTTGTTTGCCATGTTTACCTTCTACTGTGTTACGGAAACTGTCTGTTGAATTGGAATAGAAAGGAGGAGTGTCAAATACACCAACTTCCAAACACTGGGCAACATCCTCAGGCTCTGGGAGACGCTGTACCATAGGCCGTGCGACATTTCCAGCAGGATTTCTTCGGATGGGACCACCCTCAGTGCCTGGGGATGGAGAGAAGAGAGAAAACAATACACAGAAAGTATCCTTTGCATGACTGAACCATGGAGAAAAAAATCCCTCACAAATGACTTTACACTGAATGAATGGGTCAGTTCCTTGTGTCAGGCTAAGAATCTTCATGTAGTCCTGTGTTCTGGAACCTTTGCACCAGGATGTAAAAAACATCTAGAGGCCTCTTACTGAAGTTTGTTGTTCTCTAAGTGCTTTGGGGAAATTCCCTTCAGATTTTCAATGTGATTTCCTGATGAGATGGAGGACAAGTTTTGAGGATATCCTGACAGAATAGCTGGGGAAAAGGCTATAGCTGATTATGTGTATGACCAATCCAATATTGTGGGATTTTTCCTATTTTTGTCTCCTGTTTCCATGACAATGCTGAGTTGTGGCTTAAGGGTGATGAATGTACAAGAAACCTACTGGGATTTTTTAAACTATTTTAGTTTGGGCAGGTGTGCTAGACTCCAATATTACTCACATTCAAACATGCTTCACATAGTTAACATGGGGATTTGTTTGATGTTCGCATTTTAGGTGCAGAATGCCATGAGGGTGATAAGTGGAGTATTCAGAAGAACACTTATGCTTCATTTAAGAAATTACACTATCAGATTTAGTTATTTATAGTGCAGGACCTGAATAGATACTCCATAAGAAGGGAAGGGAAGAATTTTGTTCTTCCTCTGCTACAAGTTCCTGATCAAATTTTGAAGTGCTTGGTGTCTTGGTGCAAGACAGATGATGGAACATGTATCATAAGAATATTAAAGACTAAGAATATGAAATATTAATATTATATTCTTTATGTATTTATATTCTTATTTAAATATTGAAAATATTTAAGAATATTTTAAAAAAACACTTTAAGACTTTTTCACTGGGAAAAGCCATTGCATTGTAAAGTACTGTATTTATTTATTATTAAAAGAATTTTCTCTCCAGATTTCTTCTATCATTCATACTTACTGTTACAGATGGTTCCCAAAGTTTCATAGTCTTCTACATTTTCACATAGCACTCTCCACTGAGAGAAGATTGAGTTTTGGCTGATAAGAGTGACATCAAAATTGCTTCTAGCTCCCATCAAGTCATCTGAGCAGATATCACAAGTATTTTGTCCTGTTGCAAAGTTCCAGTAGGGCAGTCCAAAACTGGGGTCCTGTAGCATGTTCTAAACCACATAAATATAGAGTTGTTACATATGTGATGCAGACAGCTCTAATATTTACTGCTAAGAGGATGTTAAAACCAGTTAAATACGTCTTAATAAGAGTCAGAAGATTGCCTCATAGAGGAGAGGAACTCTATGGAAAATTTATGCAAAACTTTTTGGTGGTTTTTCACATTGATGTCTTTTTCAACAGAACAGATGTTTGGACTATTGAACCGTCATGGATCTCCCTCATTCATAAGACAGTACCTCTTCCATGAAACCATACTGTGAATAGTAAGAAACAGAAATTTATGCTGAGACCCCATTTTCCAAATATTTTTAATGGCCTGTGAGAAAGAGCAGTGTTTTTGTAGCACACACAATAACTAAGACAACTGTGGAGTGACTGATGGAAAAGTAAAGAACAGGGGTACTGGCTCTTCAAATTCTTGTGGTTTGGTTCCAGTACAGGTTGGAGTTGAGCAGTTGTGGAGTTAGCAAACCAAATTACTTTAACTAATGATCAAGTCTAGTGACATAAATAGGAGTATATATTAAATCACAAAGAGATAGAACTTCTCAGGACTTTCACGTAGTGAAATGACACCAATGTCAAATACAAGCTTTGGAAGAGAGTATGTGCCTCAATCTAAAGTAAAGCCACTAAAGCTGATGAAAATGCTGAAGTGATTTCAGGCATCTTTTAATCATGACCTTGAAAACCTAATTCTTGTTTTTTTAAGAAGGATGATGGTCCATAAAATGCTATATTTTATTTATGGAGAGGTCTGCATAAGAGAAGGGAAACGAGAATTGCTGATTTATGGAACAGGGTATAACAATTTCTCTAACCAGTTACAAAAATAAAATATGATTCTGAATCCCTAAGCCATCTCTGTTTTCCCTTTCTGTAAAATTTCTGATGATTTGGTCATTTTTATTCAAGAATCATGACCTTTAGATTAAAAATACCACCAGAAATAACTTTGTTGGTCCAATAAAATGTCTTATATAGATGTATATAGAATTTGTATCTATTTTTATGAGAGATTTTTATGTAACTACTCTGATTAAAATATTACTTTTAGAATCTCTATAAAAATGACTGTCTAAAATCTAAATACATTTAATTAAATTCAGTGTACCCAGTGAGTTGCTGAAATTGAAGCAGAATTATTTCAACATGTAGAAGAAGCTGCTATCATTTTTTTACCTGTTGTAATATAGAGAGAAGTTTTTAACTGTACAAAACATAGCATGAACATGTGACACAAAAGTAATATTAACTTCACCTGCATATCTCTTTCAAGCTGCAATAGATGGTACCTATGCCATGTGACAAAAGCTGGTCCCTCATGAGAGAAATCAACTCCTCCAAAACTCTGCTGCCCTGCACCAAGGAAAGTTTTCCTGACAGAATAATAATGAGACCACACAAAGTAGTTATAAATGGAGATATTCTCGAACTGTGGTGTGTTGCCATCTGGTCCAAATATTTCTTCACGTCTTCGTGTGGCAATGACAATGTCAGGGTGGATTGTCACCTTGGCTTGGTGCAAGGCATTCACAAAACGATTCCTTTCTTCTGCGCTTAGATCCAAAAGATTTCTTCTGACTGTGATAATACAGAAGAAGCAAGTTACCAAAATTGCTCAAGTCTGAACTTACAGAACTAATTTATTGTGTTCCTAATATCTCTGTATAAGTCCCTTTTTCTTCAAGAATTCATCTTTTTCTTTTTTTTTTTTTACTGGGGCAATTCACTAAGCATAAATAGCAAAAGTTCTTTATTATGAGAAAGGCTGAAACAAATAAAAATAAAGCCTCAAACCTCGAGATTTTAGTGCTTTTAGAAGTACTGTTACAGATTATCTTTCCATTCTGCAGAGTAATGACAAAGTGCTTTGTGGTACAAACCTTTCAGAACTTCATCAGTTTCCTGTGGTAGTACTCTACAAGAAAAGAATACTATAAAGCAATTTATAATAATCAGAAATTCTGATGTTTGGCAAGATAGTGAAGAAGTGCATCGTTTATGCTTGAACCTTTGTAGGAAAAATGGGATATTCACCAGTGAATTATTGTGAATTTATTACAGTACAATATGTCTCTTTAATGTCATTACATAACATTATTAACAGTAGTCATATATTAGTCCTTTTTACTAATATACTCAAAATAATTTAAAAATATTGTTATCCACATAGAGAAAGTGAAACAAGGAAGTAAACTGACTCTTTAAAATACCAGTATTTCAGCAAGCAGAACAGAGTTCAGACCACCTCAGCCCCTCTTTCATCTGGTCTGAGAAGATTTCGGTTTAAGTTTAGACTAAGATGCAGGTAGAAGTCCTCACAGTTGTTCTTCAACACGTACTTATTTTCATTATAAAAAAATACTGTAAAAATCAATGATTGTCCAAATGAGTGATAGATTATGTTGACACAAGAAGCAACAGGTCTTCAGCATGAATCTACATGAAGAATACAAGTGAATTTTGTTTCACTAGATAAATTTGATTGGGTGGAGGATATTTTGGTTTTTTTGAACTTTAAATAAATACTTTTGTAAAACATGAATTTCATTCAAGACTGTGTATTCTGAAATGCTTTTCTTTTTTTGCACTTTTTTTTGAAGTGATATGCTAGCCCTTATCACTGAAGAATTATTTGGGGGTGTTTTAAGTACTGAACTACAAATATCCATCTAATTTTGATTTATGTATACTTCTTAACCTTTTTCTTTTTCAAAGTATGTGCCTGAACCACAAGAAATAATTGTGACTATTATTAAAATTAGTCATGAATTGAGAAGATTTGAAGGCATCAAACTGCATCTTAAAGCTATTTAAAATGGATATGCTAACAATAATCCAGTAATTATTTTTAAAATCTGAGCAGATAGACCCAGGGCTAAGAATGGTCAAAAGAGGTGACTTCCATGGAGAAACTTAAAGCGTAATAAGAAGCTAATTTACTCTCTTTAAACTCATGTTATTATGCATGATAGATCTGGTTTGCTTGGGGTTTTACTGAGTAGTAAAGGATTTAATAAGAAAGAAAAATGAAAAGTGCTCTTGTATACCCTAGAAAATCAGCTAAATCTGCTTTTTGCCTGTCTCTAGATTTACATTGCTAAATTTGTGCATGTTAACATTTGTTTCTTTGTTATCCTTCAGAGTTATCATCATTGTAATACAGAACAGGCCAGAACACCAGACAGTACAACCCGGCTTGGCTGATCCAAGACACGAGTCATAATTTCTGCTTTCTAACTTGCTTCTTGGAGTTCAAAGGATGAAAAAAAAAAATTCCTAAGATCTTTCCTATACCCACAGGGGTTTTTCTTAAAGAAATCTTGTTGTTAAAATTTTGATTCAGTAAGCGGTGCTTTGTTAGCCATTGTTGGAACATGCACTCATATTCATGGAACATTTTCTATCTGGTGAAAATAATGTCAGTGCTGATATCTATTTCTGCACTGCACATTTGTGCTAGAAACCTCTTGTTTCTCATGTCAACAGAACCCATATCTCATTTGAGGATTTATGGATTTCGCAGGATTTCAATAATACCTTTAAAATTAAAAGTGTGTAAGTTTGAAAATAAAGGCTGAAACCTCGTTCATTCAGATGGTTTTGACTTGAGAATAAGGATCTCTCCCCAAGCCCTCTTGTCTTTTTCTGTTTACCTACAGTATTCAACATTTTTCCTGAAAGGATTGCATATCCATTTCAAAAAATTTTAGACATTTGTTTACTGATATTCAGGACTAAACTGAAACTGAAGAACTCTCAGAAAGGTTCATTTGTTCATCTGAACAGTTCATGGTTGTGACTCAATACCTTTAAAGGTACTGACAGCAACTAAGTAAGTAAAAATTTACAAGGCCATATACATAGTTTAGAAACATATTAAGAAATTTTGAATGAAAAGAGCTGCTGTCACTACTACTTAAAGTAGTCATAAGGTATTAAACATAGCAAGACATGTACTATTCCCGGACATACTCACAAACACATATACATGTCTATAAACATTGCTTTACTTTTAAATAATTCTAAATAATATATTTATTTTCTTAAGTAATTTCAAATAATTCTTTTTTTTTTTTCAGCTTAGATGTTCTATCCTTTAATGGACTTGGTCCTAACCCTGCATTGCCTACAGGTTTCATTTCTTCTTTTTATTGGGTAGTAAATGTAAGTGCTTGATACACAAGCTGTACAGCTCATCTAGCACCTGCCTTAATAGACCCTACAGCAACATAACTTTGCTAAATAAATATAAGAGATTTTTTGTATTTTAAAGAAGAGAAACATGCCAGATACATTTAGAAGCAAGTGCTGACAAGGCAGTTTTTATCTCATATTTCTGATGCTCTTACCTATATTAATCTGTTGGCTACAGGTAGGTCCAGTCCAGCCAGGTCGACACGACCCACAATTGTAGCCAGAGAAGTTACCGTTGCACCGGCAGGTTTGGTTGAAGAAGCGAATGGGCCATTGCTCACGGTCATCTCGCCCATCATGGATGTACTGTGGGCCGTGTGGGCGTGAATCCGCAGTCACCTGTACACACCGGCCCCTTCCCGTGGACACGCCACACCGGTCAGTACCTGGCCCGAACACAGGGAAATAGTCTGGGCAACACATGCCGCTCCTCAGGGACTCAACAGTTGCACACTGACGAGGGAACTGAGCTCCAGCTTGGTCCAACATGCTAAGTGGTAGCAGGGAAAGGAAGAGCAGCGTGGGGATCTGCATGACAGCAGGTCAAGCAGAGCCGGCTCGTTCCAAGAGCTGGCTGTCCACACACGCTGACTTTCCTCTCCTGTGATGGGACACCCAGGTCCCTCTATGGAGAAAGGGAGAAAGAGAGAGAGAAAGAAAGAGAGAAAGAAAGAGAGAAAGAAAGAGAGAGAGAAAGAGAGAGCAGAATGAAAACAAGTGATACAAATCTCTTCCGTAGGCTACCCCTTCCACCCCAGAAAATTCCTTCTAACTCTACACTTCAATACACCATCTGGAAAGGCAAACAACTCTGACCACAGACGTTAATGTTCTTCTCTTCTAACAACCTGCATAAGATATAGTAACTATATAGATCTATATTTGCTCATTGACTTCTAAGTTCTTACGAATTGTTCATTCACAACGCACACCTGCTGGTCAGATTTGCTTCACTACCACAACATGCTAAAACTTGATTAAGGCACCAGTTTTCTGAACCCTTTATTTTCACCCTCCCTCCCCTCCCCCTGGTTCATGCCTTTCTTTTCTGAATTAAACTAGTGCATCTTGTTCTACACTCAGCAGTTCTCCTCTGTATTCTCTTGCTGTTTTCTAATGACAGCTTGATCAAAAGGTGAAGTTACACTGCTGCATGCATTGTACCTGTTCTCTCTTCCTGGTATCCCTCCACTGCTGAGATTCTGTTCTATCTCTGCACGTCCTGTGGCTGTGTCTCACCCAAAATAAGCACGACTAAATTCTCTCCTGGTTCAGTCTGATTGCTAATCCTTCTTCTACCAACACAGTATGGCTTGGCCTCACCCTCCTTCCTCTATTAATCCCCTTTCTACTTCAGTGCATTTCTCTGGACTTTAAGTACTTGAACAGCACATGATTTCTTTCATGCTTATCTCCTTGTGATTTTACAAGTTTTAGCAAAGGTCAGAGACAAATACTTGAATTCAAAACAGAACAAATGCGAAGGTTTGTTTTTGGTTTTTTTTAATTACTTGCAAAGAAAGGCTCACTTGAAAACAGACAAAGAACACTAGGGAAAATCACATTTAACAGACACTTAAAAAAAAATTCCTCAGATGGCATTTTCATGATCAGTCAGAAGTAAGTGACTAAGATATGTTATTTGTAAAATGAAACACTCTAATCTCAAACTTACAGTTTTTATTTTAAGTATTTATTTTGATGCTAAAATAAAAAAGTAATGATCATATTGAAATTTCCCAAAATGCTGAGTTCTGAGAAGGTGTTATGAAACAAAAAAATAGAGAGGTAATGAAACAGAGAAAAACCGTCTCTGAAATGAACAAAGTGCTTCTTTCACCTTTGCAAGGACAACTTTCACTGAGCAAAAATGGCCAAACTCTAACTCTCTTTCTGAACTTTCAGTAAGAGTGGATTTGAGTGAGGTGAAGATATTTTGTGAAGAAACATCTTAACTGGCACCAAGACAAAACATTAACAAGTTTTCTGGGAAAAGGTTCAACCACTGTACAACTGACATCAAGCAGAAAACAGATTATCTACTTCTTCTTCTGCTTCCCTATAAGCAAGTAATAGTGCAAGAGTGGACCCAGTTCTGTCAGAACACAGAAACAGCTTTTTTTTGTCTTTTATTCTTACCAACCTGCAGTGCAACACAGCAGTGAACTTTGCCCCCTGTACCTTGTGTAACTGAACATGCTATAGCTTGCTTCAGTGTGGGACTTAGGCTTTTAGTACACTTCTCCATATCTTTAGTATACATTCTCCATTTGCACAAGGGAATATTTGCTAATCCTTAAATGAACTTTTTTCCTTTTCTGACTTTCATTTCATTCTCCATTTTAGCATATATTCTGTTCTTTACTAGCTTATTCTGCTTCTTTCCAAGATAAAACCTTTTCTCTTTGAACATGTCTATTGGGACACATGTGACACAAATTCACTGTTATCACATCAGAAGGTAAACCACAGCTAGTAAAAGACCTCTTGAGATTTTATCTGAAAAGAACTCCAAGTTAAAAGAATAAACATACAGGTTTTAGCTGTGAATATTTAGCAAATACAGCAAATTCATAATAAGCTTAGAAGGTATAAATCCTATTCCTTAGACAAAGCCCCAGTAAAACAGAACAAGCAGATGTACTGACTGGGGTTTGCTGGCATCATAAAACTTTCCCTTGTAATGGTGGACATGTTTTAAAGCTTTTGGACACCTTCTGCATAGAACATACCTATGAATGTTTTACAACAAACTACTAGAGCTTCTCCATTGCGGATCATTTCTATTCTTTACCCTCAGGTATTCCCTTGAGTTTCCTGTTGGAAACATTGCGGAACAGTTTGGTGAAACACAATCCTTTTTATAATTTTTATTTTTATATTCTTGCCTTTAGAGATTCTTGCACCCCTACTGTGCTTGGAATGATTTGACCTTGGAGATTATCCAAATGCACAACATCTGTGTTCAGAAAGGGCTTGTCTACAAAAGTAGGATAATGAGGAAGAAGTCAACGCCAGAACCTCTAGCTCACTAATTGCCTATGTGGACTAAAACACCCGAAAAGAGAGTTTAACTGTGGTCTGTAGTCTAACCTACTGGAGAAGGTTCTGAAAATCTAACCAGTTCTATTTGAGCTTCAGTGGTGATGAAAGCTGAGGTACTTATTCTAACTGACCTCATGCTGTTAGCTGTACAGTCAAATATCATTTCTCTGGGAGCTACCACAGGGTTTTTGCTAAGTGCCCAAGATGTACACATTTTTTAAAATAGTATATACTTCGGGAGTTACCACAGTTCATTAAAAATTTTATTCCCAATCACAAGACACATAGACCTCTAGAAATAGCAGATTTTGCCAACTTTGCCTAAGTTGCATGGGAAATAGTTTGGTATTATTACGATTGTTTGTATATCTCCTCTAGTGTGATGACACTAAGCTGAAAGTATTTTTCAGCTGAATATTGGAGCAGTCAAGTGGGTGAATTTGGCAGCTGGCAAATGAGCAGCTGAAATGAAGGTAACAGACTCATCTTCAACTGGTGGTAACCGACCCATGATTTACATTACCTGTCAGTCTTGGCTAGGTCTCAAATGTCTTAGCTTCTATTTGTTAGTGTTGGTTTGGATTTATTTTTCTATTTTCTTTTTCCTTGTAAGTACCATCACTATTCAATCATTTCACAAAATAATCCAGCCCCCGAGTTTGCGAAGACAGCTTTGAATTGTTTTGAGTTTCTTTTTCATTCCCACTGGAAGAAAATAATACTGATTATATGAAAAACAAAACAAACTTCAGTGATAACTGGGTGTTTTGAAGAGCAGTCAGAACTGACCTTCTAAATATATTGGTTTTCTTCCCATATCCAAACACCTCAGTATAAATACAAATATTCAGAAAATTTGGGCTTGCAAAGAAATCCAAGTGATGCAGGGGAATTTTCTTCATGAAAAGTGAATTATGAGAACACATTTAATCCTCATCTCTCTCTAGGTGTGAAAACATGAAAATATAATTTTCCAGAATGCAACTACATGTGTTACATAATAAAGTTCAAGGAAAGTTTGTTTTAACTCATTACATTCCACAAATATTAAAATGAATATGAGAAACCCTTGTCATATTTTCATTCGAAATGGGAAATATAATTTCAGATATTTGTAAATAAAACTGACATTCTGATTCACTGAATAGGATACATTGTTTCATAAAGAAATTTTTGCTATTAACACAGAGGGCTTACTATTTCTTTGTTCTATAACTACACATATATAAAATAAGGTTTATTGAAGGTGCAGGCAAGTTGTCAGAAGAATACTGGAAACCCCCCCCCTGCTTCTTGTAATAATTTCTAAAATTAAACTTGTATTTTTTAATGGAAAGTAATTACCTGAGATGGCAAGTATGCTAAAGTTTGCTGCTGGATCATATAGTCTTGCAAGACCTTTGCCTCTTGAAAATGTCAGTATTTCTTGAGATTTGTCATGGCATGTGATGTGTACACTCTAAAATGTGAAATGGCATTTTTCTTTTTCCTGATGTAGTGTGGCTTTCACATTCAAACTAAAGAAACAAGGTCATTTTAATCGTTCCTCCTCCTCTCCCCTCCTAAACAGAAAAAAAAGTTCAATTGAAGCTGCGGTGCTTCTTCTAAGGAAATTAAAAGGCAAGATGTAAGAGTAGCACCTCCTGTAAGGCTGGCAGAACCTCTGAAACATTTGTGAAAAATCTGAGTAGTATCCTATTTTCTCTCAGCACCCTGGGGTACCTACCCTCTCATAGAGGCCTCAATGGAATAAGTTTGGGGGCTCAGTGCCATAGGTTAAGGTGCTCAGTAGGACAAGCTGAAGGTCAGCTCTGTCACTGATGAGAAGCCAGAAGCCTGGGGTGCCCTCCTTCCCTGGGGAGCTCTTTTTCAGCAGTCTGTCCCTGTTTCCCATGCCAGAGCCATGTTGCAGCTGCTCAGCAGCCCTACCTGCATCCAGCTGGCTGGCATTTCCCCTCAGCTCCTGGCTCCCTTGCCATAGCAGCCAGACCTTGCTCCTCCCTGATACCTTCACTTTCCAGCCTTGTGTCCCTATCATTGCAAGGTGTCCCTGTGCCATATGCCCAGTGGATGCTCTGTGCTATGTAGAGAAAGAATTTGGGACTCTACCCTGTGCTTGTTCTTGGAATGTGCTTAGGCATCCTTCAGTAGCAAAGTTTGCCTATTTACATGCATCATCACAGTGTAATATTGCATTGTTAGGTATCTGAAATAGATAAAGAGTGTGTGAGAACACAGGAAACAAATGGTTCAAGTTGTGAATTTAACAACTTCTGCTTTAACAATCCCCAAACAAATGTTCATGTCTGCAACAGAAGTATCATATATTAAGCCATAGAATAACTGTATATACATGGTGTAACTGTGTACTAGTTTCACAGCAAACACAGAAATAATTTTTACAAGAGATATCCTGGCTACAACCACTGGGATAGTAAATTTTAGTATGATTTCTGGTAATGTTTCTTGGAAAAGCACATGTCTGAAAAAGTTAAGAATTACATAAATTTCAGTTTTGGGAAGAAAGGAAAGAAATTTCAAAATGAATGCATTTGAATAGATTTTACAGGTTTAACTCTAAGATAATTCCATTCTACTTCAGTAAACTAAAGAAATAAACTAGGCAAACTTTGGAATCAATTGACATCTCACATCTTAAAAAATAAGAAGTTTAATGAAAAAGCTGTTTTAGAAACAATGAAGATATACACTAATAAACAACCAAACTTCTGAGTTTTCAAAGGAGCAGAATTTTTCATAAACACATAGAGACTGATAGCACAGGTAGATCATAACAGCACTAAGCACATTTTCAGAGGACTTGAATGTATTTTTTAGTAGATGTCAGGATACTGAGTTTGACAACCCAAATATTTCAAAACTTATTTCCTTTCTTGTTTACTTTTTTTTCAGCTTCTACTTTTTCATCTGGCACCTTTGAAGAAATGTCTCCTTCGTATGAATCAGGATTGAAAAAACAAAATCTGGCTGCTCACAGTACAAGCCAAGTTTTCTCACACTTCATGTTGCTTAATGCCCATTGATGGATGTGTACCAGCTCAAAATGAAGGACTTCCCTGTCACATGCATCTACATCATTAGAAATAAGCTGTCCACATACAGTAGTGATATTGGATCCTATAATTGTGGTTTTTTTGGATCAGGGGCATTTCTATTTTTTTCATTTCTTAGTTGATGCCAGCCTACTCACTTTAAAAGTGTTATTTTTCCAGTTTTCTTCTAGATCTGCTCTTTTTCCTTCATTCTTTCTAGTATATCCTTTTCATTTTCATGTTGACAGCTCCATTCTATGCTTAAAAATTTTTTTTTTGTTGCAAGCACTGTCCTGGGCCTTGCGCAGTTTCTTACCCCTTTTCCCTACAGGGCTCTTTCCTCTTTTGATTTATAGCACTCATAGACCTTTCTGGCCACTCTTTGGTGGCCCCATTCATTTCTGAAGATCTAGTTCCAGTTTTGAATAGGATGTGACTCACCTCAGGTCAATGTGGGTTCAGTATCACTTGTGGGTGCAGCACTGAGCTAGTCACATATACTCAATGCAGCGGTTCTGTATTATCTACAACATCAGCCGGGTTTTTTGACAGTTTAGGAAACATAGTATCAGATATGATTAAATTAGGCTTTCATCTCTACTTTTGTTGTCCTTTTCTAACTAAATTCTCTACTCTTTAGGTTTTTTCCTCATATGTATGTCTTACAAGCCCTTAATTGTTTTTTCTTGCTCTTGTAACACCCTTTTAGACTTTGTACTAGTGAGATGCATTCATAGAATGACATTAGAGGTAGTTAAGATGATGTTTCAACATGTAAGAATTTCACTTTTATTTTTTCCTCCAATTGTTGAATTTAATATTACCAGTGATTTCAACTGGACTATTTTTAAGAAGGATTACAAAATAAACAGAAGTTCCTTTCTAGAACCTTAGGTTCCAAGGTCCAAGGGAGGAAAATCACAAAATGAGAGGATCACTGGGGCTTGAAAGGACCTGGTCTGATTAGTCCAACCTGCTGCTTAAAGAGGGGTTGACACTGTATTCTGAACAGGTTGTGCAGGTTACTAGACATATTAGAATTATAATAGAAAATATTATGGAATTTATAGAAATATAATAAATATTTTATTATGGATACATAAGACAAATATTGCGTTGTATTATGTATCATACGTAATATTATATTATATAAAATATATGGAATATATATAATATAAGAAATAATAAAAATAAAATAATACTAATCTTCTAATATACATCTGGATATTGGAAAAATCAAAGGACGGAAATGGCTCAATCTGTCTGTGCTGCTGTTCCACTTCTGGCCTGCCCTTGAGGTGACTATTTTTCCTTTCTTACTCCAGACCAGAGCAAGTCCTGTGTTTTTCGATGTGAACACTGACAGGCTGCTGTTGAGTGACCTCAAAGCCATGCCCTTCACCTAACTGAAATAGCTCCAGTCTTGCAGTTTCTCCTTGTAGGACAAAGGATCTGGTCCTACCACCTCGGTGGCCACCACTGAATTTGTTCTAATGCAACGATCTCACAGGTATTGAGTAGAGAGGATGATCCACAGTCATCCCCCAGAGCTACTTCCTGGTCCTGCTGGCCCCAGCCCACACCTAGCTCTGTCTTTCCAGGGCAGGACTTGGCCTCATTGCTCAGTTTCCTGAGGTCTTTTCAGCTTCTTCCTCTCCATGTCCAGGTCCTGCAGGGACTGCAGCTTGGCTCTCAATTTGGTGACTGCTCCCCCTTGGTGTGAGCTGTAAATTTGATGTACTTGTCCTTAGTACCTTCTCTAGGTCACTGGTAGAAATGTCAAGCAGTACAGCTTCCAGGTTAGGCCCTGTGGCACCCTGCTTGTTTCCCACCAGAGCATGACAAATTTTCCTTGGTTTTGCCTTTTATTGTTAGAGTGAGAGTAGAAGCTCTTCCTTGCCCCTCATGTCACTTGCAAGGTTTCAACTTTGCTGGACTTTGGTTTTCCTAATACCATGCTGGAATACCTAGGCAGTTGTTGTCCCTCTTTTGTTGCCAGTCTCCATTTCCACCTTCCATACACATTAATTTTCTGTCACAGCTGTTGTGAGTATTGTGTTTTTTCACATTGCTGTTTTGCTTTGTATATCCTTTTTCCGTAGAGAAGAATGGCTCTTGTGACTCTAAGATACTGTTCTCAAGACCTGTCAGATTTTCTTTGCCCTTCAGTGCTGCCTTCAATGGGATTTACCATACCCATTCTGTGAATAATCCAACATTTTCCTCAAATCCAGGCTCTGTGCTCTGCTGTTCTCATTCATTTCTCTCCTCAGGACCTCAAACTCCACTGTTTCATCGTCACTACAATCAGTGGTTGTCACATCCACAACTAATTCTTCCTTATTAGTGAATACTAGATCCAACTGTGTGTGGAAACCCCGACTGACCCATAGAGTAGCTGTGCCATTGGCAATCTCTCCATATCCAGATATCTTATACAGAAATTTTCTTGACCGTGATGCTTTGCCAGTAGTAATGGGAGTTTAAAGTCTCCCATGTAAATCAGGATTTTTGACTCTGAGGCCTCCTCCAGTGGCTTGAAGAAGTCTTTGCCCACTTCTTCACCCTGTTTGTGCGGCAACAATCTCACTATGTCACTGTTACTGCTCTGGGACTAAATCACATAGCCTGTAGTCCATCACACTAAAAGCATACATTTGAACACTTCCTTCACATACAGGGCAACCTGTCATTCTCCTTGTCATGTCTGTCTGTCTTTTCTGAACAGCCTGTATCCCACCATCAGGGAATACTTTTAGTATTAGTATTAACATTAATATTCATTTTAGTGGTAGCATAGCTCTGTGACAACATACAACATACTGTGATAGCAAGAGCTCTGACTCCTCCTGCTTGTTTCCAAGATTGTGTTCATTTGTGTGAAGGCACTTAAGTCTCTTTGAAACCTATTTCATCCTTTTCAAAAACTGCCTTGCTCCTATCCTTTGCATATATCACCTGTGATGTCTATTTCTTGAGTTAATTGCAAACAGCTATTATCAGATTTCCTGCTGCCTAGTTTAAAATCCTTTTTGCAAGGCTGGATAACTGTTGTAAAACATATTCTTACTCCACTTTGTCAAGCAGATTCATTCTGTTTATAATGATCCTAATGCCTCAGACAGGCATTTGTGACTATAAAAGCCAAAGTGCTACCTGTAATACCAGCCCTTCAGAAAATTGTCAGTTTTCAAGTTGTGTCCTTTTCTACTCAAGCTTTTCCTTTTCATCTGCAGGATGTAGATGAACACTACTCAGGCTTTGAGTCACCTCTGGTAGTCTGTTTGCCTCCAGAATTTTGTAATACCTTTCCATTTAGTGCAAGTGTCCCTTGACAGCACCACTGTTGTCCACGTGGACGACCAACAAAGAGTATCATTCTGGACTCAGATAAAACTTGAAAGTATCTCTCTAACATCCCATATTTGAGCATCTGGCAATCAGCAAGTCACCTGTGACAACATGCCAGGTCAGTAGCAGGTGACTCATTACCTGCTGGAGAAAACATCCAACCACTGTCATCTCCAATTTCTTCTTCCTATGCTCAGTGCTTAGGTGCAATATACTCTGAAAACATTTCTAGCAGAGTTTTCTCCCCTTTCAAAACTATTTGGATACTACACTAGTTGTAAAATTTAAGTTTTCAAGGCAGACAAGTAAACTGTCTCCTGCTCCTCTCATATATCACCATCTTTTAACATTTCCCTCTTGAAATTCTCCAATCATCATATGCTGAAGTACAAACCAGACTTTAAGTAATTTGTAGTATCTTCACCCCCTCTCTTCTCCAGTTGCTTAGGTTCATCGATTTACAGTAAAATGTAAGCAGACTTCCAAAGAGTTTGCTGTTGTGTGCTCAAATACTTTCATCTTGGATAAGCTCAGCATGTCTTACCATAAACATCTGAGATCAATGGACTATACAGGACTGAAGGACAGCTCTGAATACCACAGATGGCTTGCTGTCTAAGGTCACTTTCTCTCTGAAATAAGAGTGGATCTGGAATAATCGATATTGCTTGAATGAAATGCTCTTCTTTCCTAGAGCAGCCTACTGAAAAAGGCTTTTTAGGACATTTTCAAAGGAGGCAGATAATCTGGATCTGAAATACAGACATCTGTTTGTTTAAAGTATGAGAACACAGTATTCATTCAGAAGCTCCATTCTCTGACACATGAAAAGACATATGATTGTAGTGATACTGCTACATGTGTTTTTATTCTTGTGAAAGAGTACTTTAAAGAAGCATTAAAGGTCAGTGACAGGAAATAGATCCTTATCAACCAAACTCATGGAGAGTATATGATGGAACAAGGTTGCCTATTCAGGTAAACTGTCTCTTCATAATTCTTCAGTTGTCATAGTCTTATTCAGTTCTACACATTTGAATAAGCACATTATATTTTGAATTTTGGGTTATTTCTTCTATTTTAGCTGGTGCATTCTAACAGTACAGAGCAAGATTAATGTAAAAGAGAGCAAAATTTACCGAATTTCTTTCCCCTGACGAGTAGTGGAAAACAAAGAAAATAAGAGCCTATCATTTTAGTGTTTTTCTAGCTTATAGTAAGTAAAAAGCACTCAAAACTACTTTCTCAAGGCATCAGTAGACAGCTGCAGAGTTCGCAACAATTACTCAGATTTCAGGATATCGCACTGGAGTTTCGTTAACTGAACATGTGGAGGCAAAAGAGTATTAATTTATAAATAAATTCTGAAATGACAGGGCAACAAACCACATTGATGTCATTTGATGTGCAGCAGAGAATTTTCTATTTATAACTGGAAACACAGCCAATGAGAAACTTTCTACTGGAAATCTTTTACTTAGATTAGTACTTGCAATGAAACTGATACAAGGTGGTCTTACTGATGTTTGCCATGCAAATTGTGGAAGTACATAATCATAAGCGGCATATAATCTCATTTCTCCTATCTGTACAAACCGCGGGTTTTATCAAATTACTTCTAGCTACAATTACTGAGTGCAATTATAGACACCTAAACCTTAGCACCCTGTTAAATAACCAATTTGCTGCAGTAGAAAGGCAGTGGGCCAGTCTCAGCTAATGCAAATCAGCACAACCCTATTGGTTTTAATAACAAAGAGAAGTACAGGGAGCCTGAGGGAGATTTTCTCATTTGCAACGAAGAGTCGGCTCCTTTGTGTAGGTTAACCTTCATCAGGCTTATTTGCTGACAAGAATGCTACAAAAGTAACACTGTTACAAGAAAGTCCTAGACATTCCCACTTAATTCTGTTATGTATTGCACTAGTCTATATTATCTTTCTTTTTGTTAGACAATTGAAAGCCAAACCAGTAATCAACATGAAACTACACTCAGAACAACTTTAAAAAACTGGAAATACCATTCTAAAGAAGGGAAATAAAAATACTTCTTTTTACACAGTTTGGAGTATGCATGAGGTTTCTACACACTCTTTAAATTGTTCAGTCTCCTCCTTGTGTCTTTCCTTTGTTGTGTCAGATTTTGAAAGCCCCATATGTGGAGCAATATTACTAATTTTTCCAGGAAGTCATGTGTACTGTACATTATTGTAAGATTGAAATCTGGATTAATTTTAATTAAAATAGTCAATTCTCTTATTGGCAACAATTTTCTCATCTTCATCCAGTAGACTGCATGATGTTTTTCTCATAGTACTTGTCTTTTTTTCGATAAATAAGGAAAATTCTATTTTGACCTGAAGAAAAATGGTATTACTTTTCTTGAAAGCTTGACCTATAAATTCATATATAGGAAAGATAAAGAAAACAAAGGACAAGATTTTATTTGAACTTTTGATAACCTGACTAAGGAAAACATGTTAAATCAAGTCAAGCAATATTTTAGACAAATTGATATTGCTTTTCTTTAAAGTATCTAATTTTCATAATTAGTCTTACATATGCTGTAAACAGTTTAATATATACTACTAAAATGAATTTATATAAATAAATAATGATAAATGTGTTTTATAATAATGCTAATAATTTCTGAATGTGCCCTCCATATTCTACAACTTTTGTTGTTCTGGAATCGTATCAATGAGCTGAAGTACGGCTGAAAGATGAAATTAGCCAGCACTTGCTTCTGCAAAGCTAAGTGCAGAAAATTTAGTTCATCTTTGTAGTTCAAAAGTTCACCTTCAGCAGGGAAACATATAAGTAATTAGAGCCTTTATTGCCCTCACCAAACACAGTCTAGTACCTAGAGAGACATCTGCAGTTTCAAAATGATGCAATACAGTTGACAAATGACTGCCTACAGAGAAATGAGTGAGACCTAAAAGAGTGTTGCAGATAGTCATAAAAACAAGTAGCACTTGTCTAAGAGTTTGAAATAGCTGCAAAATAGCACACATCACTATTGCCTCTTGAAAATGTATGTAAGATTTGAGAGCAGTATTTCAGAGAAACAGACTTACAAAAGCACAAGATTATATAGAGCTTCCAGAAAGCAGAAAAAGTGCTGTTGAGCTGGGAATCAGAAGTTTTACTTATGAGTCATTGTTGATGGAATCTGACTCTTTTAGCAGCCTAAGATGGAGGAAGTAAGGTACATTATGGTCCTAGGGACAGACATGGTTTTAAAGTTGGCTTTGTGTTGAGCATATAGTGTGAAGATACTGCTTTGATTGTCACACTGCAGTGGCAGATGAGCCACATAAAACTCTGAACCATAGAACAGGAAACTGTCTAACATGCTTTCCTATGGGCATTGAACCCAAAATGGCTGTCAGTGAAACCTGGGGGTGGGGAGTGTCTGAGTGTCTCTGCACACATACAGAGTTTATAGGAATTAAGGCGTCCATCACCAACAGTGCTCTGCATCTGCCATGCTACCCCACGATCTTATCTATTCAACTGCCAATGCAAGGTTCAGGAAATTCCTCCTCCTCTGATCCCACTCTGGGGAGCTACTTATCAAGAGGGTATCATAGATGCATTTAGGGCAAGACCACGAGCTACTGAAGTAAAAGGGAATTTTGCTGCTTACTTAAAAGTTAACAATGTGAAAGCCATTATGCAAACAAACCTTAAGCAAAATAAACCCAAAACAAAGTAAACGATTCTGTTCATTTATATTATCTACTCTTCTGCCCTTACAGATTGAGTCATCTTCAAGGACAAAGATAATGTTTTTCTAACACATCTTATCCATTATAAAACGTCACAAAATTGAAACCACAAGAGGCCAGATTGTTGTTTGGAGTAAACTGTCGTAGCTCCAACAAATTATAATGTTCAGGATGTGGCCATTGACTTCCAAGAAGTTTTGGAATTTTATATTTAGTAAGAATCAAGTCTTCTGTGCTTCAAGAAACTGAATCTGTATTTTTCTCTTTGCTGAAACAAAGTGTTTTTTTCATGAAAAACAATCTTTCAATGTTATAAATTGAGAGACCTGCTGGATTATACATGCTATCATGTGGAATTTTGTTCCCGGTTTTGAAAAATGTGAAAAATACTGGTAAAAGATTAATTTTTTTCTTAAAATTGTGGTTTTCCTTTGATAGACACATAGCCTTTTAACTAAAGAAAATAAATTGTGCACTGGTTAATATAGTTCAATATCTTATGTTTCACAGATCAAAATACTTTGTAGAGAATTATCCTACCAAGCTAATACCTAATTGTTTTGTAAATTATCTTTAAAGAGTAATCACTGACATATTTGCAAAGTAAGTGGAAAACAGGTCAGTGCAAGGAAAGCCTCTTAGCTACTTATAGACAAGAGAAAACCGAATAATGTCAGTGTTTTTGCCAAAGCACACTGAAATTAATATCAGTTTTTCCTTTGACTTTTCTGGACTGTAGACCAGACCCATCATGACAGGGATTCCTAACATGCAACCACAAATGTCTTGCTCTAAGAAACAGAATATTTAAGCCCCTCAATGAGCTTTATAAATTAGCTTAATAGCTTTGATGACAATCACTTAATATTTATGAGTTAAATAGGTGAAGATTTTCTGGTTTTATACAAACTTTGTGACATGTTTGTGTTAAGCACTAAGGACAAATTGATGTTAAGGACTAACTGATGTTAATAGACAAAGTTTCATAAGTCTAACTAAAGCCCTTAGGAATTTCATTTCAGACAAGTCCTGAAAATCTCACTAATGCTTGATATCCTCAATGTCACAGATCAAACTAAAATGCTTGATGTACCTGATAATCTCTAAAGGATATTCACATTATCCCTTCCTGAATACTATGAGCTATCTTATTAGCCTTCAAAAAAATTTGTTTCTTCTAAAAAACCCTATACATTAAAATCTAACAAGCTAGGAATACAGCTTCAACTTCTCTACACACCTAGTCCATTTTTTTGGGTTTTCTATGTGGATTTAGTGTCCTCCTTCAGTTGTACTTCAAAGGAAAACGAGAGAGAAATGCTGACTAACCTTCGATTCTGTGAGCAGTTAATAAAAGACAACATGTTGAAATATTTTTGATGAATATTTTGATGAAACTATCACCTCTTGCTTAGAAATCTTTAATCGAAGGAAGATTTAAAAATTAGAGAGGATACATTAATGTTATATGAGCCTTAGGATATGAGCCTTGGGGGGGGGTCTCACATCCCAATAAAAAAGAACGGCTATGAAAATTGATTCCATTACTGTGGAATAATGGAAGTCAAAACTGTATATGTGCATTTCAGGCAAGGGTCACAGGCTACTTCTAAACGCTGTGAGATTGACCCAATATGCAGAAAGATTTATTGGTATGTCATAGATATCCTTTAAAACTTCACAATACTATCTATTGACTAGAAGGCTCTGTGATAACTTCTCAAGAAAATGACTGAAGAAAGAACTCAAAATCAAACAAGCATGTAGGGCAAATTTGCCTAATGAGTGCAGACACTTATAACTATAGAAAATCTTAAGCTACTTGCTGAATGAAGTACTCCTAAAAAGGTTGATTACTGTTAATGCATTTTCAGCTTTTTCAGAGTAAATGGATCTTTTTAGGTAATAATCTTTCTGTCATTGATTATGTATCAGACATAAATGACAGGACATTTAGCCATAGTTTGTTCCTTATGTCTTTCTGCATTTTTTGAATGAACTTGTTGATATGCTTGTGATAGATTTTGGAAGAAAAAGCCCCCTCTTTTTAAGATTACTATATTGATACTGACTTCTATTAATTGTATTCCACCTTCTATTAAATAGATACTTCATTATGTTTTTCATATTTTTGAGGGGAGAATAATGTTAAGTTGGCCAGCCTAATCATCCTCATTTTTTGTTTTGCGTGATGGTATTTCACCATCAGCACCCTTCCAGCCTGTGATCATCTCAAGCAGAAATGATCTCTCACAGAATTTTCAGTCATTTTTAGTAGCAATAACAATTTGTTGTTGAAACTTGCAGAGTTCTTACCACCAGCAACATCCTGTTTCAATGAATTGAGCTGCTTAAATGCAATCCACACAGTTTTTCGGAGTATATAAATAATATTTTGTATTCATCTAGGGATGGACTTGAATGCAGGAAAAACAAGGACCTAATCTCTAAACAAAATACTGTCAAATGTAAGGAATGTAAGACAATTTTTCCATAAATTTATCTAGTAAACAAGAGAGTAATTTCCACTAGAAAAAGAAGAAGACTGAAATTCCTTTCAAATGTTGCAGTTTCTTAACACTTTCCGAGTCTTTCTGAATGCATTGCAGCACTTTGGAGGTAATATTCTTAATTTTCCAGATGAAAGTTCCTTTCTCGACTCACTGTTAATCTACTCTGCGTCCTCCCATAAGGCTGCAAATGGATCAACCACATTTCATATTACACTTTTAAGGCAAGGTGTGGGTGGCACTGGTCTTATTGATAAAATGATCAATTAATTTTTATTATTATTGCATTTAAAAGCCTTGTCTAGGAACCAGTGGTGTCATATACTGTAAAAAACACTGAACAAAATGAAACCTGATGTAAGATAAGAGAAAATAAAAGTACAGAATCCCCCCGCAGGACAATGCTTGTCTTGATAGAAGGGTGTAGCTTCAGCAGAATAGCAAATCAGCAATTACTAATCTTTTTAGTGGACATTGCAGTTATGAAAGTGTGAAAGAAATAATTGAAAAAGTATTATATGTGGGTATAGGTGATCCAGCAAGTCTGAATGACAGCCTAAGGAAAAGCAGAATGCATTCAAAGAAATAAAAATTGTGTCTGATCTTGTGGGAAATAAAAATAGGTGCCATAATTATTCACAGTACTGAAGAAACGTGGTCAGTAGGGAAGGAAATAGGCAGGGAAGGAAATAGGCAGGGAAAGCTCTTCCAAGAGAAGAAAATTAGCCTTTGTTGGATAGAGAAATCAATGCAAAGGATGAAAAATTGTTGTTGTGCAATTAGCAAAAACCATGTAATGTTTTAATATCATTCCAATCTGAAGACTTCCTGTGTTCATATTGAAAAGAAAAATCTCCATAACCGTCACCCTGTGAAATGGTTAATTGCAAAGTAGGGGTTGAAAACAATATAGAATGTGTCTATGCGAAATACAAGAGGATTTGGTTCTCAACTTGCTCTAAGTATTATTCTCTGTTGTTCCCAGAATAAGTAGTATTAACTACTGAGTAATTTAAAGAAATATATTTAATTATGTCTTGCTGATAAAGAAACACAATGTATATAAGGGAATAACATTATGTCAAATATAGGGAAAGTAATATTCAGTTTAAAAATACCTAAATGTTTGAGAACATATGTGAGATTTAATATTTCACTATTTGAAACCTTGTTCAGTAATGGAAAAGCTGAATTAGGGTTTGAGCAGGATTCAAGTCCGTCACTGAACATCTACAACAGGTATATTAAATACAAAATAAATTTGCAAGAAGGAAAATTGTTCACTGAGTTCGAAAAAAGCTAGATTTTTTTCTCCTACAGAAAAAATTCTACTGTCTTCCAGCATAAAACCATGCATAGACAATGTATTTAAACACTGTATGTTGTTTTTATAAAGAGAAACAAAATGTATTGCCTAAAAATACCTAACAATTCTTGCACCATATCTGTGTGTGTACTTCATATATGCAAAAACATCTATGCTCATTAGGAAAGACAGAGGCTGTAAATTACTCTTGATGCCAAAATTTTTAACAATTTTTTAAAGCTCAATATAGCACACTTAATTTTGTATATATTTGCAATTAATACTTGTTATGGCAATATATGACACTCAGAATAAAACAAAGGGTACAGCTTTTCAGAAATAAAAAGTCATGTGCTTTGTAATTGTGTTCACTGGATGCTTCCAAGGGAGGGAGTTATCTTGGACTTCCGTGGGCTCAGAGCACTCTGATTGCAGTGATGTCATTTTGGCAGCAAAAGTTCATACAATAAGCTGCTGACATTCAGGAATAATGTAACAAACCTAGGTTGTTAGTTCAACAAATATTAAGACTGGATGATCAGATGCACTTCTGCAAGGCTTTTACACAATATTTCACCAAATGCGTTACATTTACATCTGCCTTTATAAATAAACATAGTAAGAAAATGTGAAACAAAGAAAATACAGGTTATATATGTACTTTTTTTTACTCTTACTGAATAGAGAGAAAAAGGATGATAACCGTGCTTTGTATCATCTTTCAGAAAACATATTTATTGAAAGAACAGGAATTTAGAGATGCCATCACAAACAGTTTAATCAATGAGAGAGAGAATGTGGCCTGTTACCCACCTGTTCAAAATCATGACATTCTAGGGAGTATCTAGAGAGCGAGTTGGAGGGAAGTTAAAGAAGTCAGATGTATAGACAGCATCCTCTTACACTTCATGAAGACCTCTTCAGCGAGATGTCCTGGAAATAGGATTGCTCAGCTGGTGCAGTTTTCATTCAGACCAGCTCTTCCTCGTTGCCCTGATCTCTTCAAATTGCAATGAAATACTTTTGTAGTTGTATTTCAACATTAGTCTGGAAGCTCAACTGACACAAAAAAGCAATTGTAGCTGTGTATCAATGATCAGCAATTTCTGCAAGGTGGTTCTGACAATTGAGACTTACTAGCATGCTTGAATTTTGGAGTCTTTGTATTATTAAGTCAGAAAGGCAATTTTCCATTTGAAAGCCTCCAGGTCTTTTGATTTTGTGTGTTTTTCCAAGGTTATCTATTTCTTCAGACTCATTTTTGGCTGTTAAGTGTTGAATGGAATGAAAATGATGCACTATACGTAAGTGAACAGAAATAACTGCTAAGGCTCAACATGATGACCAATTTAGATCAGGCACCAGGGCTAGGATTTACAATGTCTAGCCGTAGATATCAACATGAGGACTAATTGTGGCAGGCTCATTTTACAGTCTATAGAAAGAAACAAATACTTTTATAATGCAATGCAGCTCATACCAAAATAAAGACGTTTGAACAGCATCTATTTCCCACCATTTCCTGCAATGAGAGCCATGCATAGCTAATTTGAATGTCGAAGATCAAAGTTAGCTGACATGAACTGAACCTTAAGCTTTTGACAAAGAAGTTTACTCAAAATTCCTACTGACATTTATTTAGACTGTATATTTGACAACCTTTTACATGTATAAAATTTTTAAAATTTTGATTAGACTCTACAATCATCACACAAAGTGACTCTTTAACATGTTTGAAGTACTTTTCTTCTATCAAATTATTTCTGTAACACTAGATTGAATATATTTTTCTGCAATGAAAGCAATTATTCATGAAGATCAATTAGTTTCTTACTTTTAGTGAAGCCATACTCCAGTTAGAGTATAGTTTGGCAGGCTGCAGTATTAGATTTTTTGCAAAAGTTATCTGGTCCCTTTATTAACAGTCAGTATGGTGGTACATGCAAGATTTGCATCATAACCACTGGTGATAGTCTGTGATATCACTGGCAAATCTATGACTAAAGGAGGTTTTCTAGTAAACATGACAAGTAGCTGGAGAGCAGGTTGGCAGAGAAGGCCCTGGAGACCAAGTTAAATATGTCAGCAACTTGCCCTTGCCACAAATAAGCTAAATGGAATTCTAGAATGCGTTAAGTGCAGTATTGCCAGCAAGTCAAGGTGATCCTTCCCTTTTATTCATCACTGGTGAGGCTGCATGTGGCGTACTGTTTCAGTTTTGGGTTCCTCAGTACAAGTTAGGCATGGACACACTGGATAGAGTCCAGTGAAGGGCCATGGAGATGTTCAAGGGATGTTGAAGGGACTTACAACATCGCCTTCTGTAAGGAAATGCCAAGAGAGCTGAGGCTGTTCATCCTGGAGAAATGAAGGACTCAGTGCTATCCTGTCAATGTTTATGCTTAGCTTAGGAATAGTAGAGAGTGAATACAGAAGATAGAGTCTGGGTTTTTTCAGTGGTGTTCAGTGTCCGAAAAAGAGGCAATGGGCACAACTATCAACAGAGGAGGTTCCCACTGAACATCATTTTGTCACAGTGAGGGTCACAGAGCACTAGACTAAATTGTGGACATTGTGGACTCTCCATCCTTGAAGATATTCAAAAGCCAGCTAGACGTGGTCTTGGGGAATTGGATCCAGGTGACTGTTGGATGGTTACAGGCTCTTCAGGAGGAATAGGCAGGGCACAAGAGGTCCAGGGTTGGCACTGTATGTTATAGAATGATTAGAATGTGTGGAGGTCACAGTTGGCAATGGCACAGTTGAGAACCTCTGGGTAAAAATCAGGAGGCAAACAAATAATGTGGATGTCATCATGGGAGTCTGCTATAGACATCCCGGCCAGGATGATGACGCCGACAAATTATTCTCTATGGAACTAAGGGACACTTCCAAGTCAACTGCCCTTGTCCCTGTGGGGGACTTCATCCTGCCAAAAATTAACTGGGAGCATCACACAGCTGGTACAATCTGGGCAAGAAGATTCCTAAAAAACCTGTATGACAACTTTATGGAACAGATTCCAAGGGACCCGACTCAGAAAAGGTGCTCTCCTTGATCTGCTGCTGCTTGTCTACAGAGTGGATCTCGTGAGCAAAGTGGAGATTGGTGTCCATCTTGGCCACCAGAGACCATGAAGTGATCGAGTTTAAAATCTCTGTTGACAGGAGGAAAAGTGCCAGCAAAACCTCAACTCTGGACATGAGGAGAGCAGACTGCAGGTTGCTCAGGGAATTAGTAAGTAAGGTCCCCTGGGAAAATGTTTTTTTCAGGTGCTGGGGTCCATCAGCACTGGTCACTTTTTAAACATCACCTCCTAAGGGCACAGGAACAGGCAATTCCCAAATGCTGGAAGTCAAGTAGGTGAGGCAGAAGGCCAACTTGGCTGAAGAGGAATCTTCTCTTGGAAATAAGGCAAAAAAGGAAGGTGCATGCCCAGTGGAAGGTCAATTGACATGGAAAGAATTAAAAAATGCTGCTTGCTGCTGTAGGGTGAAAATTCATGTGGCCAAAGCTCAACTGGAGTTCCAGCTGTCCAGAAATGTAAGAGATAATAAAAAGAGTTTTTTCAAATATATTAATATCAATAGACAATATAGAAATATCACTGGCCCATTACAGGATGAGGATGGTCACCTCACAAACAGGGACAGAGATAAGGCAGAGACGTTTAATGCTTTCTTTGCCTCTGTTTTCAACATACATGATGGACCAAGGGGGTCTCAGTGCCATGGAGGACCATGATGGAGAAAATGATCAACTCCCAGTTGACCCTGAAATCGTGCTGGATCTGCTGCTCCAGATGGATCCCTACAAATCTATTGGGCCTGATGAGATCCACCCCAGAATCCCCAAAGAGCTACCTGATGTCATCACAAAACCCCTCTCAATGGTTTTCGAGCAGGGAATCAGGAGAGTTCCCAGCTGACTGGAATTGTCCCGATTTTCGGTTAAGATGCAGGACCCCAGAAAGTACAGGCCTGTCAGTCTCACTTCAGTGCCTGGTAAAGTTATGGAGAAGATTATTCTGGGAGATACTGAAAAACACCTGAAAGACAGCACTGCTGTTGTTCAGCCATCAGAGCTTCATAGGAGGAAAGTCCTGATTATCAAACCTAATTTCCTTCTATGACAAGGTAACCCACCTAGCTGATCAAGGGAAGACAGTTCGTGCAATCTTTTGGGATTTCAGGAAAGCTTTCAATATTGTCTCCCACAGGGTCCTTCTGGACAGAATGTCCATCACACAGCTGGATAAACGCATCATGTGGTGGGTGAGCAATTGGCTTGTGGGTCGAGTACAGAGAGTGACATCAGACTGGTGACCTGTCACTTAGTGGGGTTCCACAGGGCTCCATCTTAGGCCCTGTGCTCTTCTACATCTTCGTAAATGACTTGGATGCAGGACTGGAAGGCATACTAAGCAAGTTTGCAGATGGCACAAAAGTGGGAGGAACTGCTGACTCCTTCGAAGGCAGGGAGGCCCTGCAGAGAGACCTTGACAAATTAGAGAACTGGGCAATCACCAACCATATGAAGTTCAACAAGGGAAAGTGCCAGATTCTGCATCTGGGATGGGCAGCCCTGGATGTTTGTACAGCCTGGGGAATGAGATCCTGGAAAGCAGTGTCATGGAAAGGGACCTGGGGTTCCTGGTCAATGGAAAGTTGAACTGCGTCAGCAGTGCCCCGGCAGCCAGGAGGGCCAACTGTGTCCTGAGGGACATCAGGCAAAGCATCACCAGCTTTGGTCAAGGGATGGGATTGTCCCTCTCTGCTCTGCACTGGGGCGGCCTCACCTTGAGTATTGTGTGCAGTTCGGGGCACCACAATATAAGAAAGATATTAAGCTCTTAGAGAGTGTCCAAAGGAGGGCTATGAAGATGGTGAAGGCCTTGAGGGGAAGATGAGGAGCAGCTGAGGTTACTTGTTCTGTTCAGCCTGGAGAAGAGGAGACTGAGGGGAGATCTCATTGCAGTCTACAACTTCCTTATGAGGAGGAGAGGCAGGCACTGATCTCTTCTCTGTGGTGATCAGTCATAGGACCTGGGGGAATGGGCTGAAGGTGTGTCAGGGGAGGTTTTGGTTGGATATTGGGCAAAGGTTCTTCGCCCAGGGTGTGGTTGGGTACTGGAACAAGTTCCCCATAGAAATGGTCACAGCACCAAGCCTGACAGAGTTCAAGAAGCATTTGGATGATACTCTTGGGTACATAGTATGACTCTTGGGGATGGTCCTGTGCAGGGCTAAGGCTACCTTTCAGGTCAGCATATTCTGTAATCTTGTGATTCTGTGACTGTGCTTGAGCAGAAGGTTTGCACCAGAGGCTGTAGAGTACTTTCCAACATCAGCCATTTTGAGAGTCTGTAAAATATGCCTTACAAATTTCTGAAAAAGTATTACTTGAAGAATGCAACAATGAATAATAGTAGTTGATGACAACAGTTTAATTTTATTATTTTTTTCTTATTTATCATTGTGATAATGCCAGATAATACCCACAATTTAAATAAAAAAGTCAAAGTCTGAAACATCAAATACATGAAAGGAAATGATCATAAGTAATACATATTCCTGAGGTTTGTCGTGCCTTATTTTAGACATATAGAACAGTCTTAATTCAATCTTAAGTCATAAAGCACACAGATATTTTAACTAATGAATTCCAATATAGGTTAGTAATTTTAGAGGTTTTTTCATGCTTTTCCACCTGTTAGTAAATAGCAAAACTTATGAGTTACAAGTCCCAGAACAGCTCTCTGTTTAGATTGCTGGAGGATGACAGTCCCTTTTTTTTTTTTTTCTGATGGTTTAGGGAGGGACCTTAAAGATCATATAGTTCCAACTCCCTGCCATAGGCAGGGACACTTTCACTACAGAAGGTTGCTCAAACTGAAAGCTGCTCTAAGGTCTCCACACAATGTTCTCTCCTCCAGGCTGAACAGCGCCAACTTTCTCAGCCTGTCTTTGAAGGGGAGGTGGTCCAGTCCTCCTATCACCTTCATGGCCTCATCTGGAATTGCTCCAACAGTTGCATGTCCTTCTTATGTTGTGGGCACCTGAACTGTACACAGTATTCTAAGTGAGGTCTCACAAAAGCAGAGTAGAGGGGGAAAAATCTCTCGACCCACTGGCCTCCTTTTGATGCAGCCCAGGACACAGTTGGCTTTCTGGGATGCGAAAACATGTTGCTGACTTATGTTGAGCATTTTGTCACCCCTGAAACACAAGTCCTTCTCCACAGGGCTATTCTCAATCACTTCCCTGCCCAACCTGCAGGTCTTACTCACTGAGAAAGTGGTATTAGAATTTTCAAAAAGCAAGCCGGTGTCAGCCTTGTAGGATGACTCTTCACTGTTATGGTTGCTCAGCTGGGTAAGGGCTACTCTCTCTCAAGTGTATATCTCTCAAGTGAGAATAGGCCAAATTTTTATCTAGGAATTGTCAAACAACGAGAGGCTTCCTTGCTGGGGAAGAGACACAATTTTCTATAACAAATTTCTGTATTGGCTTAGAAATGTTAATAAACACAAAGGCTGATAGAGTTGAGATAGAGTTGTCTTACTTAAAGCACTGCCATATACATAATTCTAGTCTGAAGGAAATCCTTTGAACATTTATCAGTTTTATTCAAAGTCACTTGAAACATATTGAAAAATAGCAATGTTTGAGTTAAAAGGAAAGAGTGACTACTGTGGTCTTTTTCCCACACTTTTGACGTAAACAGCCCTTTTATCATATTCTAATCACAGCATAAAAGTAATGACTAGGCAAAAAGCAGCCTCATTCATTGGACTTAAATCATTAAAGAATTCCTCACATTGTTCTTTTCAGCAGGTCTGAATTCCTTTGGGCAGCAATGATATTACAAATTCATATTTTACACAGCTGTAAAATTCTAGGAAATTTATTTCCATTTTATTCTAGATCTAATATCTAGATCAAAATTTTTTATCAAATTAATCATAACTTAACAAATAGTTCCAGCAAGGATTTTCTTTACCAATGGAATTCATTATTATTTTTGAAAATGTACCTAATTCTCAATAATTAAGTGACAGGAATTATGACTAAGCATCCCAAAGAAATGAAATGTGTATAACTACCTGATTTTCACCTAAACCATGTTGCAATAGTGGAAAAATTAAAATGAAGAAATGAAATATAAACTCAAAGAGTAGGCAGAATATTTATATTCTTTAAAAATAGGAATGGTGATAGGTTTGAACTATATGTGGAAATGAAAAAAAAATGCTTTAAGGTAGCAAAGTCTTATAAGAACATTAAAATAAAGCATATAGTTGAGTAATAGATACTTTATTCAAACATCACAATAAAGTCAAGGCTGAGAGGTTGATGGTGATGCAGTTTGAGATCCCTGAGGCAAATCTAATTTGAGAGAGAGACCAAGTTGGTCCTCTGCAGGTCCAAGCACAAGCAAGAAAAGAAAAAAAACTATTTCTATTCAGTCCCCCATATAATGTCCTGCTTTGTTTTAATCAGCATGTTGCTCAAAGACTGTGTAGCTGCAACATAAATCTGAATAATAAATTAATGTGTGCAAATCCTCTTTCAGAAACAGTTTTTTGATGCAAATGCTCAGGAAACTAAGAAAGAAGACAACAAAATCATATTTATTTTAAAATCCAAGTGTAAACAAAATCTCTGGCATGTTGATTATTACAATGGTGTCAACTTAGTACCTGTCAGCAGCACAGGCTTCCCTGCATTCAGATTTCCCATCCACTATGCATGTGGTATCTTCTCCTAGGCACTCCCATTTCCCAGAGATGATATCTGAAAAACAGACAACTTATTTAGACAAAACCACTGGAACTTATAAACATTAAAATACCCGCTATTAAATTGCAGACATTAAGAATAAAAAAGGTTAAATAAATTGTGTGATTACTTGTATGTAACAGGAGCAGAATAAAGTTTGAAACAAAGTAGGAATATTCCCTGATCTTAAGTAAGATAGGAAAAAAGATAGTTTCTTCTCCAACATGTAGAGATTATATGTAAATTGATTCAGGCTAAGCTAAAGTGCAGCAGAATGAGATGCAAGAGAAAATTTGTGGTAAATATATATCATCTTGGTTTAAAGCTTTTAGAACATATTTGTTTGGAGAAAAACTACTGGAGCTTTATACAATTGTTTAAAGCTCTGTCTCATTTTATATCATGAAATATTTAAAAGAGTATTGAAACAGCTGATTGCTCCACTACTTTTTTTTATTTCAGTATTTTGCGAAAATGTCACATTGGGTCTTAAACTCCTGAACACTGGCAGAAATTATACATGTTCACTGTAGATATTAAACATTTAGAGGTTTTTTTGGGTCATGTGATGGCTGGAGTAGGAGATTGGAATTCTTGCAGGTATTAAGACAGATATGGGCAGGCATTGACACCAGTCATGAGTTTATCTCATGGAAAAGGTTTATGGCAGAACACCAAAAGGAAACATGTAAAATAGAGTTTTTCATTGAAAACTGAGTTAAGCATTGCAATTTTTTTTTATTTTTATGAAAGGGCATTTGTAACAAAGATCCATGTTTTATGGCTGTGATAAGATCTGACTTATTTTCCACAAAAGTGGTCTCTGTGGTAATATCATCCATGCTGAAGTCATCACAAGGATGGAAAATGAGCATTATTTTCTGAGTAATAGAAGTGAGCCTGGGCAAACTATGATTACAGGTTGCTTTTTACATGTGTCTACTTTAATTTCAATCTGTAAGTTGTTCTACTCTCTTCCTTGAACAACACCGAAGGTCTGATTTTTAGAGATATTGAGCATTCAAACTTGAAACTTTTTTCAATTAACAGCTTGTTTTTGCACTGTCATTCCAAAGCAGCATTTAAGTAAAGCTGCAATGTATAATAAAATACATTACAGACAAAGGAGTGGTGTGTATTTTAGGCAAGAATCAAAGTATTGTGTGAAACCAACTGTTAAGTAAAACCAGTCAGATCCTGATTGTGTGTGAAACGGTAATGCTTGGGGCTATTTTTACAATGTATTCAGAACTCATATGTTAGCTTTAGAAGATGTCAAATATATGAATGGAGAGGTTTCAAAAACACTCTACTCAAAAAAATAAAAAAAAAATTAGGAAAAGAATAATTCCGTTGTTGTTTCCAGTATAGTAATCATCCTGTAAAAATGCATGGAATATTATAATAATTCTAATAATAATAAAACAAGAAAAACAATAATGAAAAGTTTATTTTTCAGTGGAGGTGTAATAAGATTAGTCTTCATAAAAACTGAGTACTTACAACGGATTGCTATCAATATACTGTCTTCTAATCTTACCATGTGGGATTTGTCATTGTGACCAAATATACTTCAAGATCATGAGTTCAGTGGGGAACAGAATGATGAACTGTGCTCATTCCATTCAAGGACATAATCTCTCATAAAAGCAAGCAAATGGATTTCTTGTCAAGAATACCAAAAGGGAAAAGTGCATTTAATTTCTTATGGGAAATCTATCTGTGAAACAGGAAGACAAAAGGAGTTTGATGATGGCTCAAAACAAAAGAAGAGACTAAGACTGAAATGTTTATGCAAATCATCAATTCTTGCATAAGTAACTCCATACATTTCTTGTATCAACAAGGAATACTTATGCGACTATAAACATGAAGAGTCAGAACCGAAAGTCTCTCAGTATTTTTTAAACTGATATAAGTATAACTGAAATATATCTTCCAAATTAAATGGAAAAAATATAAAATTAGAATATAATTGCGGTTAAAAGTTATAGATGTTGTGAAATACTTTGTGGATTTTATTCTTTTTCTAGTATGACATTTACCAAACCATGGTTTTACATTCTTGAGCTCATTCAGTTGAATTCCTGGTAGAGGTAGGAATTTGCTAAACAGCTGTAGTTGTCTTATCAATGAACATACCCTAATTTGTATTTATGTAGTAGCAGCTTCCTACTCAAACTTTCCCTGCACCTAAAGCTGTGTCAACCCAGAGAAGGCAAATGTACTCTCTTAGAGAATATGGAGAATAACATTGTGTCAAACAGTTTAAATTCTATCATGAAGTTCTGTTTGGATGTAGACGAGAGTAAATATTTAGACTTTACTAATGGAAGTAGTCTTCTTATTCACAGGAAAGCAAGTGAAAGTGACATGAAGACGACTGAGGTACTTAATTTCTTTGCCTCAGTTTTCACTGGCAGTCACTCTTCTCACATCTCCAAGGCCATGAACCTTAAGACAGAGACTGGGGGAAGGAAGACTCATCCATTAGAAGAGAATATCAGATTCAAGATCACCTGAGGGACATGAATATACAGAAGTCTGTGACACCCAATAAGATGTAGACCAGGATATTGAGGGAACTGGCTGATGTGTTTACCAAGCTGGTCTCCAACACATTTGAAAAAGTTATGGCAGTCAGGCTAAGTCCCAGCAACAGGAAAAAAAGGGAAACTTCACACCCATTTATAAAAAATAAATAAAAAGGAGGACCTTGGAAATATTGGCCAGTCTGCTTCACCTCTGCTCCCACTGAGATCGTGGAACAGTTCCTCCTGGAATTTATGTTGAAGCATCTGGAAGATGAGGTGGTGATCAGAGATGGCCAACATTGCTTCACAAAAGGCAAATCCTGCCTGACTACTCTTGTAGCTATCTACAATGAAATGACTACATCAGTCAGGGAAAAGGGGAGAGCAACTGATGTAATCTACATGGACTTCTGCAGGACTTGTGATATGGTGCTCAGAATTCTTTCCTCTAAATTGAAAAGATATGGATTTGATGGATGGACAGTTACACAGAAGAGGAATTGGATTCATGTCGACATCCAAAGAGAACAGCAAACACACCAAACTCCAAATGGAAACCAGTGATAAATGCTGTCTCTCAAAAGTATATACTGGGATTAACATTATTTAATATCTCAAGTGAGGATATAGATAGTGGAATTGAGTGCACCCTTAACAGCTCTGCAGACCTCACCAAGTTGAGTGGTGCCGTTGATACGGTTAAGGAAAGAGAGGTCAATCAGAGGTACCTTGACAGGCTTGAGAAGCGGGCCCACAAGAACTTCATGGAGTTCAAAGCCATGTGCAGGGTCCTGCACCTGTTTGAGTCAATTCCCTTTATCAGTACAGACTGAGTGATGGATTGCTTGAGAGCAAGTCTGCAGAGGAGGACTTGGTGGTGCAGGTAGATGAAAAATTGGATGTGAGATGGAAATGTCTGTTTGCAGCTCTGAAATCCAGCTGTAACCTTGGGTTCATCAAAAGAACTGTGGCTAGCAGGTCAAGGGAGGTGATTCTCTGTCTCTACTCTGCTCTTGTGAGATCCTACTCGAAATGCTGCATCCACATCAATACGTGAATCTTTTAGAGAGAGTCCAGAGGAGGGCCACAAATATGATCAGGGGTGTGCAAGTTTCAAGCTGGCTTCCTGCAAGTCTCCAAAACTTGACAACAGGGCCTGCTTCCCAGGAAGGGAAGAAAAAAAACCAAACAGCCAAAGCTATAGTGAAAATATATTTTACATATAAAACAGATATATACAGTGAAAATACTATATACCTATGACCCCAGAAACCCTAAATAGCTTCCCAAAGGGAAGAGGGGAAGGGAGAAGGGAAAAAGGGCAAAATTGGATGAAAAACAGGTATACACAATCTAAAAATCTCGGTAACCAGCAAACTAAAGAACTGGAAAAATCTCACCACTTCCCTTGAGAGAAGCAGGACGGTTGGATGCGGCCCAGCACTCTCCCCTCACGTGTGGCAGACAACAGTAGTCGATACAGGCCTCAACTTCAGATAAGCAGGACCACGTACGGATCTACTGTTCTCGAACCTCGCTGGAAGAGAAGAGAGCGAGGTCCCTCCTGTTGGCTTTATTTATACCTCAAGTTAAGTAAAGGAATACCATGGAATACTTCTGTGGTCACCTTCCTAGTTCCTTCCCAGTTACAAGCTGGTCTCCAGGAAGGCCTAGAGTGAAAACTATCACAAAGGGGCTGGAACATCTCTCTCTGAAGAAAGGCTAAGAGAGTTCAGACTGGAAAAGAGAAGGCTCATTCCAGCATTTCACTGTTTGAAGAGCAGCTTTGAAGAAATATTGAGAGAGAATTTTTACTAGGGCTTGTAATGACTGGACGGGGGGTAATGGTTTTAAACTGAAAGAAAGTAGATTTAGATTAGATATCGGGAAGAGATTTTTAAGATAAGGGTTTTGAGACAGTGGAACAGATTGGCCAGGGAAGTGGATGTTCCATCACTGGAAGTGTTTGAAGTCAGATTGAACAGGGCTTTGAACAGCTGTTTTAGTGAAATAGGCCATACCCATGGCAGGGGTTTGGAATAGTTTATCATTAAGGGTCCCTTCCAACACAATATATTCTACAATTCATAAGATTTTTAACACCTTTTAAGACTTTACCACAAACAGTTAAAGATTTCATATAAGGGTATAATGTATTCATATGTAAGTATAAATAATTGTATTTCCAATTTTTGTATTATTTTATACGTTTTATGAGTTGTTATTTAAATTTATGTTTCAAAATCACTGTAATTATGTGGTCCTTCTTATTTAGTAACAGTATGTTGCTCTATGAGCAAACAGCTTGTCAAGTGAGTGATCAATAAATAGTTTGCTTACTCATTTTTGTGCAGTTACTAAATATTTTGATTACTGATAATGAATTAACATTAACATAGTATGACATATGTATACTTAAGTATTTTTTTCTTTTTATCATCTATGCTGGTTTATACCTTACCCACTTCCACAGTCTCTTTGGCCCTAAAAGTTCTTCTACTGTCTTATTTCTGTTGCTAAAAATAAGATGGATGTTTAGCATCTCATACATAGCAGTCAACACAGTTCATTTCACTTAGACAAAACTTTAAATGCACCAAAAAAAAAATGAAAATCCATGTCATGTGATTCTGATGTGATCTCAAGGGAGTAATCTTTGCTGTTAAAATAAAAATTATTAAAAATACAACACGCACCATGGCCACATACAGAGCAAGAAAAGAGGCCTGCTATTTCGGCACCATATACAAGTCAGAATTTTCATTTGATTGGTACGTGAAAGACATTCTTCTTCCAAGAAGAACATTTCTTTTTTATTATTTTCTTTTATTTATTTTTAAAAATTATTTTGTCCTTCTAAATGCTATGTGACTTCTAGGAGGTCTTGAAAAGCATGATCTGAGCACATCATTCTAATTATGTGATCACTTGGCAATTTTTCACAGTAAAAAAGTCAGCTCCCTTCACAGAATAACACATACCTTTACGCTATTTGCTCTGGCACTGTCTTGATTTTCTGGAAGATTAAATTAGTTTAGATCATGTTTCGTAACCATTCTGAGATATCATGCTCACTACAGGGAAGCCAGTCACCGATTATCACATCTACCACCTCATATCCCTTGTTATCAAACAGTAGATTCAGCTGCATGTCAGCCCAACACTTTCTGGAAATCGTGAGTTCTTGAAGCTTATTGCACTGCATTGCCAGCAGATGTCAGGGAGGTTACAGTTCACCCTGAGAACTGGTATTTGTGACACTGGCATTCCTATGGTCGAAGCTTGTCGACCTCCACACCCTGGTTGGGTTCACACAATCCTACCATCCTTACTGGCATGGTCTCTGGCCTGGCCCTATGAGCTCTCAGACCACCTTTTGCACATGTTGCAGAGGAGCGCCATGCACCCAAGATGCTCCTTCACAGTAAGAGCAGCTTCTCTCCCTGTTCTGTCCCTCTTGAAGATCTTAAACCTGTCCATCACTCAGTGCAACTGTGCTAGCTGTCCTACAATACCTCAGTTTTTCAAACAATGTCCCAGTTTTGTGGCTGAAGTTCTAGTCACTTCCACTTGCTTCCAGGGTGCACATATTTGTGAGCATGTACTTCAGAGTGGTTTCCTCACTTTCTGCTTCATCATTCTTTAGGTCTTTCTTGTTACCATTGCTCTTCACCTTCTGCTTTCCACTTCTTTCTACTGTTTATCTCTTTACTTGACTGTGCTTTGCAATCTCACTACTCCATTTTCCTAGTGTAAAGCTCTTTTGACCAGGTTGGCCGGCCTCTTGACAAAAGTGTTCTTGCTCCACTTTGCCAGAGATATTATATTTCTCCGTGGCACTCCCTGATACTCAAAGGTTCTCTGATCATAAAAGCCAAAACCTTGATGTTGACGCCAGCTTGGATGACGGCACGAGTTGATGACAATCATATGCTGACCAGAATTATCTTTTCCCTTCAGCTGCTATCAGGGCACTGAACCTAGTAGTAGATGAGTGACAGAAGGCTTAGCCTGAAGGTACATCAGATCTAGCTGAGACCAAACACTGCAACAGCACCAAGAGGAGTGTATGTGATAGTATTGGGAGTCTTCCTCTAACTGGAGAAAAAACAATTTTCTGACCTGAATTACTCTCTAGGGAGTTTTGTTGCTTGTTGAGGACTTGGATAAGGGATGTTTCTGATTCTGTTGATGATTTGCCAAGCTGTTTTTATTCTTATGGAAAAGTGACAATAATTTTTAATATGTCTTTTCTTTTAAAGGAAGCAAAATTTCACAATGGGTCAGAACATACCTGTAAATCACAGAATCTCACAATATGCTGAGTTGGAAGGGACCCATAAGGATCATCAAATTAAACCCTTAGCCCTGCACAGGACCATCCCCAAGAGTCACATCATGCGCCTGAGAGTATCATTCAAATGCTTCTTGAACTGTTAGTCTTGGTGCTGTGACCACTTCCCTGAGGAGCCTGTTCCAGTGCCCAACCACTCTCTGGGTGAAGAACCTTTTTCTAATATATAACACAAAATAAGTTCTACCAATGCAGAGTGTTCTGACTTTATTTCTGAATTACCTGAAACGATGGATGTTTCTGATAATGTTCTCCATGGTTCTAGAAAATTCCCCTCCCGACTCCAAACATGAGCGGAAATCAAAAGGGTTTAAATTAGCATAAGTGTACTACTGTGAATGAAAAGGAGGTGAGCTGTTCTGCTGCCCTTCATGTGTTGACAGAGGCCTCTCCAGCAGGAGTTTCAGCGGACAGAAAGCTACAAAAGTCACCTGAATATTCCTGAAAACTCTACTAGCCCATCTAATAAAAAAAAGATTGAAAAAATATGTTTTGTAACAATGCAATCTAGTAGCTTGACAATTTGTATCAAACAATGATAAAGACTGTATGAAGCATTACTGTGAAGGAAAGCACCTTTATATCAAACATTCTTATTAAAAAAGATAAGAACTTTGAGTAAAAATTAAAGGTGAAATACTTTTGCTTAAAGCTGGCCAAATTACTAGATACACCAGCTTTTGTTCTTCATCTCCAAGTATGTTATTTGAGTACATCTTCCAAGTCAATATAAGTTTTTTTCACCCAAATATCTTGAAAGTTAGTCCCTGACAATAGGGATGATCTAAAGATAGAGGAAATGCTATTCAATAGCAGCAGGTCACTGATACATGGTTTATTATGAATATAGGAGCAATTGCATTTTAATCAATTTATTATCATCCAGATTGTGTCATGGATGAAGATGGCATTAGGGATATCTTAACTATGCAATGTTCTGGGAGGATACCTTTATATCAAAAAAACCCCTGTTGGTGAAACGTGGAAGAAATGAAATGAATTTAGGGAATTGATAAAAAATATAATAAATATATTTTAATATATATAAAATTTTTTTATATAAAACTATTTTTATATATACTAAAAAACTCAAACCCTATTCTTTTTTAACCATGTTTTGCTTGATATTATTGCCAGATTTTATAAAGAAAAGAAGAAAAATCTGTAAGGACCTACTGTAAAGAAAGAATGCCTTCTAATTTTAAATTGAACAACTTTTATTATTAATTTTACAGGACTATTTCATTGGAATGTGAGTCCATCTAAAATTAGCTACAAAGGCTCCTTAATTTAGAATATGAAGACATATCATGCTCCTATGGTTGTAATTTGAAAATTAAGTTTGAATAGAAAGAAAATGGTCAGACACCAAATCCTAACTCTCCAACACATCCACCTTGTGGGACTGTGTTCATGGGTGACACATGCCAGGGCAGTATATCTCCTGGGGACTTGTAGTTGACCCATGCTGGGGGAAAGACAAAGGGATGTGACAATCTGACCAAGGGTAAAAGAAGCCTTTACTCCCCCAGCCTCACTGTCTATGATGCCTGTCACCTAAGCTGCAGGCATAACCTGCAGAAAAATTGTGGAAAATTTTATAAATGTAGAGGAGACAGGTGTTTATGTAAGTGTTCACCTAAATGGTTATGTTCTTGTTTTTCTTTTCACAGTTACTGAGTCAGGGGTTGGAGGTTTGCTTTGTCTGCCAGTAAGTCAAATAAATACTCCAACTCTAGACTGCTTTGCCTGTGACTGATGGTGGGAGAAACCCATCCAAGTACAACTCATTCTGTGATTGTCACAAGTAGGATTCTGTGAGGTGCCAGAATTATTGGTTGCTTTAAAGAAGCTGAAAAATTTTAAAAGTCTGTTGTCATACAGAGCTGTCAATTTCTCAATTCAGGTCTCTCTTTGTCTCTTTCCCATTGGTCAGGAAAACTTCCTTCAAAAAGTCCATTGAAGTTGATGTGTCTTCATGAAGTGTTTCCATTTCAACAAGACAGTAATTTTCTGGCGAGAAAGTCTATTCAAAAGTATTCCAAGGTAGGTGCTGTAAGCATACATCCCTGAATAACAGACCCATCATGGTACCTTCGTGGAGCATGGGTAAAAGAGAAAGGAAGAGATTGGTCTTAATTGACACATGTCAAACAAGAAATATCCTACAACAGGACATGATACTGAAGAAATATTTTTTAAACATGTCTTTAAACATGATTCTCAACAACTCAGAGAAACTGAAAAAAAAAGAAAAGGAAATTTCAGGAAAGGGAAGGTTTGGGAAGGAAATTTCAGGAAAGGAAATTTCAGGAAAGGAAAGGAAAGGAAATTTCAGGAAAGGAAAGGAAATTTCAGGAAATTTCAGGAAATTTCAGGAAATTTCAGGAAAGGAAAGGAAGGGAAGGGAAGGGAAGGGAAGGGAAGGGAAGGGAAGGG